>NC_051155.1:123820599-123940758 GCF_013339745.2 Dermacentor silvarum
ATAATAATAATAATAATAATAATAATAATAATAATAATAATAATAATAATAATAATAATAATAATTTTATATCCACTGCAGGACGCCTCTCCCAGCGATATCAAGTGTTACCCTGATTCTATGGGAAATTACCTTGGTGACTATTTTAAACGAAACTGAAAGCATGCTAATGGGCCTGTAATTCTTCAATTCTTTAACGTCTCCCTTCCTATGGATTAGTATAATGTTGGCATTCTTCCAGCTCTCTGGTACACTTGAAATCGTGAGCAATTGCGTATAAAGGGCTGCAAGCTTTTCAAGCATAATATCTCCTCCATCTTTTATTAAATCGACTGTTATTCCACCTTCTCCTGCCGCTTTTCTCTGGGGCATGTCTTGCAAGGTCTAATTACTTAATTGCTAGTTGTATAAGGAGCCTTTGTATCCTGTTCGTCCCAATAAAGGTAGCGTGGCTACACTGGGTATGCTGTACAGGCCAGTATAGAATTCTTCTGCTGCTTTTACTATATCATCAAAATTGCTGATGACACTACCATACTTATCTTTCACTGCATACATCTTGCCCTGTTCTATGACAAGTTTTCTTCTCCATTTTTATTGCTTCCCAAATCTTTCGGACGTTATATTATCGAACAAAATAACATTTAATTTAGTGTTGTCAATCAGTTTTGACAGCTCCGGCAACATTATCAAACTCTTCAGTTAGACACTTTCATTCTTTTTTTTTCTTCTTTATTAGGTTATTTGTTACTTAGGAGAGCTCACGTAGTTGTTGCCTCGGTACCTTACCTCCCTCTTCAATAGCTGCTTCTGAAATCAGCCTAGTTGCGGTTTCATTCATTACATCTACGTTATCTTAATCTTCCTATCCACGCTCCGTATATGTTATCTTCGCGTACATATAAGGCCAAATAGAGGCAAACGTCGCGATAATAACGGCAAAGAGGTGCTTTCATCTGGCCGAAAGCCACACGTTACCTGCTTTAATCTTTGCTAGAAGAAATGACGCGGATAGAACTAAATAAATAAGTGAAAAGCCCTCATAAGCTTACGCGACATTTAGTAATGAGCGCATTAACATAGACAGCGTTAAGCCGGCGCTCCCTCAATTTGCTCGTATACTTGCCTCTTACCAGCCTCGGAATATTAGCAAAACAAGGCACGTCGAGAGCGCCCCACGTTTCATACCCGAGCACGGCTTCATGCATCACGCCTCTCCTAACGCCAGTCACGTCTTAATTCACGCCGCTACAGAGGCGCCCTCGCAGCGACGTCGCCTCCCCTACTACACGCTTCCTGCCTCCTGGGCGCGATCCTTCACCGCCGCGAGATCCGATTCGCTGTCGTCGGTCTCTTCTTTCCAATGTCTCTCGACAGCCGTGGCGGCCATTCAGAAACCACCTTGAATATTTAGACGTATACTGATCTACAGCCGCGCTTGCTCCCGCCGCTTTCTCGCAGCGATCGCCCACAAATTTTTGGAAGCTCGGCTCTTGGCGATTTCTCAGTTTTAATATAGGATCGCATCTTTAGTATAAATGTCGATCAGGCAGCTTTGTGCGACTCATACCTGCAGCTTTAAAACAGTGTTTCCCCACTGTGCAACGTTTGATGCGCTCTTACGGTACTTTTTTTTTAGTGTTTATTACAGGTTTGTGTGAAGCATGTTCCATCTAAACGCTGTCCGTTGATGCCAAAGAAGGGAGTGGCCGCCTCTGTGAAGCCGCTCAGCGCAGCAGCGTTTACGAGGTTGCTTCCTCCTAGTCATCGAGAGAAATAGACTGCTAATGAAAATAAATTTTAGAAATTCCGCCTCCATTCCACCGTGTGAAAGTGGATGCAAAGCGAAGCTGGTTGCCGATGTTATACGCAAGCGCCACCACCGCAAGGTGCCACACCGTCGAGATAAATGTAACGTCCACGACATCATTCGCGCCCTTTCCGTTGGTGCTTCGTCGTCGCGGTGCACGTTCGCGGCGTCCACGCGCTGGCGCGTAACTTTGACATTTTGGACTTTGACACGGGTAACTTTAATTTTGCGCGCAACTGTATCTGTATAACTGTAATTTTTTTAGCAGTCTTGCCCTGATGTCGATTACGGTCGCAGCACACACTGCGCGACCGATGCGACGGACAGAGCGCCCACTCATCAAGGACAGATGCATCGTGTGCACACGTTCGTCACGCACGCACGCACGCAGGTGTTGCCGGAGTATAGCTAGACCCTCCGCCTGGCGCAAGTGCGTTATTGAACTGATTCAATTTCTCAAAGTAAAGTGCGTCACAAAATTTGTAGTATACGACTTACACACGACCTGCAGACATGATAGCATCGGATTGTAATTTGACCACACGAGAAAACGCAATTCTGTTACGCGGAAACTCAAAATTACAATAGCTCTGGAGACGAAAATTTTTCTTTGTCGACGCGACGGTGTAGTACAGGCACGGATGCGGAAAATGCGCCGGGGTAGCCATATACAGCTTCGCTGTAAGACACCTAAACATCACAGCATTGCGCACGTGCGAAGTATACCCTGAACATTACACAACCCGCTCGACCTTGACCTTGTCAAGCCACGCGTACACCTAAACCGGGACAAAACACCCCCGGCACGAAACCTTAGAAGCTGGCACCGCAAAACAAGAAAAAAAAAAGAAAAAAAGAAAACACGAGTTCGTTCGTCGTACAACGCCGATGCTCGCGCGGGCCTTATCGGTCGCCGGCAGTAGCCGGGGCAGAAAGGGCGTCTGACCCAGGACAGCCTTCAAACGGACGAATCGCGGCCTGTCTCCAGCAATCGCACGCACGAACACGCCGCGGCCCGGCGGCTTGGTGATTAATGGCTCGCGCATCGTGAGAACTTGGTTATAGGTATACCCCTCGCCACCCACCCCCTGCCTCCTTCCTCCCGCGCCAGCCTTCGCTGCTGCCACTTCGTCCCTCAACCAGAGGGACGAGGGACTCTTCGGAGAGGAAGGGGCCACGGCGAGCTACGGCGAGTGAGCACGTATACAAGCATACAACGCGCGGCACAGCTCGTGTGTGCGTGTGCGCGCGCGCAAAGGCGATCGCACCACCTCCTTCACCTTGAAGAATTAGAGTAATCGCTCGCGCGCGGTGTTGCGGGCAGGGCCCCGTCTAAGCACCCTCGCACGGTTCCGGTCTCTCGTCTTCACGGCTTCCTCCTTCGAGCGTCCGCGATGTGCCACGCGTAATCGGCGCCAGGCGCTCACCTTCGGACGCACCCGCACGGGATGCGTTATGTGCATGCATCTGTGCGCGTGTTGGCTATACATGCGTGAACTTACGTGCGCGTGTACGTACGCGTCCGTGTAGTATACGTATGCGCGAAGGCCGCTCCCGGTTTCTGAGGCGCGGGAGACGGACTCGGTTGAGAAGACTTGAGGGCGCGATAGCTATAGGTGCGCTTTTATCTAAACTGCAAACTTCGATATCGGCGTTTCCTCGAACGTTGCCGTCGATCTAGCGCAATCTCAGTTTCGCGCTCGCGTTCTCACGCGTGGCTCGTATCTTCGACTGTACAGAGGCAGAACGAGAAAGAGGTGGGTGTGTGTGTGTGTGTTCCGTAGACCTTTATTTTTTGTTTGTTTCTCTTCGATAACGCTCTGCGCGATGCAGATGCGGCGTACAAACAGAATGAAGAAGACGGTCGAGCTGGCAGTCTATAAAGCGCGATGGTTGCAGAGGGAGCTGTCCTGCTATACACCTGACCCTAAAGCTCATGCAGAGCTTCGAATATACGAGACGCGAGCGCGCTGTTCGATAAGACGTATATGCGGCAGCGGTTCTGGGTTGAGCAGGTGCGTGTCTTGCAAGTCGTCGTATTTCTCGTCGTCCCAAAGGGAAGCGCCAGAAAACAAGCTTATAGAATTGTGGCGGTGCTCGGCTCACTTCCGTTGCTCTTGACAGCGTAATCTGCAGCGCCGCATGACACGGGTGAGAAATAGACATGGCCCGCGTGGATTCAGGTTTTTTGGGCGGAGCGGTCAAGGGTGGGAACAGCTGTGACAACTCCAGAGGAGAGAGGGTGCTGTAGACATATGAAGGAAAAAAAGGAAAGAAAAATAAACAAAAGAGAAGAAAAGAAACACCAACAAAACAAACCTGAAATACTGCCCGCTAACCAAAAGCCGGCTCTTGTCTGCTCGGTCGTCGTCCGTTGTGTCGTCAGAAGGAACAGCTGGATGAAGATTATGTTGTCAACAGGAAAGGACCGCAATGTTACGCAAACTTTTTTTTTCTACCTTTATCTTGCTTCTTTCTCGCTTACAGCTACACGTCTCTCGTCGTCGTCGTGTTGCTGTGCCCTCTGCGGTTCTACGCTACCTTGAACAGGGATAATTCTTAACACGATACAAACAATGCCGAGTAGCCACATCCTAGTTCACGCAGCAACCTTGTATACACCTGTATGTCGTACTCGCGGGCGCGGGGAAGTCACATGTTTTACGTCGCTCGGACAATGCACCCTGTTGAACCACTGCGCATGGCGGCGTCTGCACTCCTTGCGGGGCAGCCTCGACAGATTAGAATGCAAAATATATATATACTCCCGCTTACAGAGAGTTTCGGTGCATGCGACAGAACCCGAAGAGAGCGCTCCTCTAAAAGTCGGAACAAATAGCCTTAATTGGCGTAAGGGGAACACATAGATATCATTGAGTGGTCTGCACCCCGAAGTCAATTCGTTCTATTCGCATTAAAAATAAAAAAAAGAAACAAAAGTGAGCAGGAAACGTCTAACCACTGCCAGTTTGATGCGAGTCTGTTAGCGGCGGAACCGTGATACCGTTTTCGTTTCCACCCCAGCTTGGCTCCCACGCGAGCTGCTTGGCATGCACCGCACCTAACGGGCGCGTGGTTTAGCGGGCACTAATCTGGCAGGAGGACGAGACGGTAACGGTGTATGTCTCTGCTATGCTAAAGCAGCCCATTAGGTCTGCTTATAGGTTGTTGGGATACGCTTTGGTTGAGTACGTTTTGTGGAAGTGGATGCATGTCTAGTGCGACGTGCCAGATCCGGTTGCGCCTTTAGAACGCATTACACCAAGGCCCGCTGCACAGTATGCGCCCGACGTTAGGCCCGCGCTCGTGACAGTGCCGTAAACTGGCCTCGAGCTACACCTGTATAGCTATCAGGCCACAGAGCGGTTCGAACACGAGTTATCCCGGACTATCTAGGATCACTATCTAGCGTCAAGGTTGTTAGCTTGCTTCTAGCAGGCAAGAAGAACGGCAAATAGAGATATAGCGACGGTACCCTGCATACCGCATAAGCAGAACTAATGACTGTTCCCGTACGCAAACGAGACGTTTGTCAGGGTTTCTAATGCTTATGCGTAATAGCGCGGAGCTGTCGGAATCGCGTTGCTTGTCCGTCGGTAACGCGTGGTTGTTCTTAAACCGCAATTAATCGTCTTTATTGCCAGTTTTACATCACCTTCGAAGTTTCACCACCGTCCGTGCTTTCTATAGCTAAAACTGTCGCGATAATTATCTCCGGACAAAGCGGGAGCCCGATCTTAACGGCGGGTATCTATAAACGCACCGGGGCATTAGCGCCGTACAGCCACCGATTAGCGTTCGCATCGGCCCCCGACAAAGACGTCAACGCCGTCATTAGGCGCCCTTCTTCAAAGTTAGTTAATCACGAAGTCTCTTCGGTACGGAACCCTTCTGCGCAATGCACGGCGCACCGGATATTCAGTGGCGCTCGATCTACGCACGTGTTCGTGGAACTCGCAACGATGCACGATAGATAGATAGATACGTTCCTCCTTTATTTCGGGTTCTGAAGACGCGTGCGCTGACGCTCGTGAGAACGAGCGCGCAACCCCAGCGCACACTACGTGCTTAGCGTGTAATAAATTGCTCATCTTCGCCGCTTAATGCAGGCTGCCCATCTTGAGATCAAGTCGAGCGTGTTATCCCTCAAAACTGTACCGCCTCTCGTGCGAGCAGGAGCCCGTCCGTGGCGGGACACGTCAAGAAACACGGCCCATGGTGCTCCATTCTGATCTGTTTTCTTTTTTTTTTCTTGTCTGATACCTTCTTCTTTCATTCGCTGTTGCTCTGTACAATTTATTTCGTTTGGGTTCATACGTATGTGCCAGTATATAGTACAATGTGGTGAAACCAGCGGGTCCTCGTTGAGAAAAAAAAATGCAATTAAACTGAAACAATGTTGCCAGCAGAAGTGGAACGAGTTACATTAACACATGCTTTCAAGTTTCGCCGACGAGCGTAAGTTAGAGTTGAGCATAGTTGAGTTTATTCACAGCATAAATACAGCTTTACGTCAGGGGTTGGGACGGAGGACAAAAAGCTGCTTGCAGCAGCGAGACTGGACGAACATTAAATATGACTATATATCGGCCAGTCGATCATTGCATAACGTTCATCATAACAATCATAACGATCATTGTTCACGGTTGGATAAGCATCGGGGTTCTCATGCCTCCACTTGTGTGCGCGCTGCAGTTTCAAGATGAATAGCTACCAACTCGCCCAACTTTCAGTACTTTTACAATTAATTCCATGCCTTAGTGCATCCTTGTTGAAGAGGTGACGTCGGCACCTTTGCCTTCGCGGCTCTGCAACATGAACTCAACACATCGAGACCGTCACAGTCAGCAACATAAGGCACGAAAAGCGCACGCTCATGCCGGTAGCTTGAAAGCAAGGCAGCTGTAAATAAGATAATTTGGCCACAATAAAGTCAAGCATCATTACTAAGCGCAGGACACCATATCAATGGGCCGCGGTGATGATGGGGATGATGATGATGATGACATGTTTACTATTAAAGAAAGAAAAAGGTTACAATGACTACTCGACCGAAGTCGCAAGCGCTAAAGGGAGACGAGTTGCGTGAGTAGTGGTTCTATGTACTAGTATGCAGGAGGTCTGGAAATATTGTCTGAGAAATGCGCACTTGTGGCATTTATACGCAAGTGCATGGCGAACTACAGGGTATTGATAAATGGCCAAAGAATACCATACATTCTATCTTACAAGTTTCTAGGCGTTATAATTGACAGAGACATGTCATGGGGCACTCATGTATCATACATGAAGAAGCGGATAACAGGCATCTGTCACCTGTTTAAGTTCCTCACTGGAAAGACATGGGGAATGTCCACAAGTGCTGTGTTGCAACTATACAATGTGCTCTTTCTCGGCTTCCTGCGGTACAGCTTGACAGCCTTAACTAACGCAAACAAAACGAGTCTGCGCACAATACAAAGTGTTCAGGCCCAAGCGCTCCGCATTTGTCTAGGCCTGCCTTGGAGTGTATCAACAGTGGCGACTATAGCAATCGCTCGAAACCACCTCGCCAAGATTCACATTGAGGTTGAAGCACTGAGGACACATATACGACATCTTGCCCGGACTCCCCGCCACCACCTGGTATCTCTACCAGCGGACAGACCACGTACCTCTTTCTGCCAAGCAGTAACCGCGCATTGTGAATCATTACCAACTTGCTTCAGTCCTGCCGCAAGACCTTCGATTCCTCCGTGGTGCCTTACTCAGCCAAATACCAACCTGACAATACCTGGCATCCAGAAAAAAGCACAGCTGTCATCACCAGCCCTTAAACAGCTCGCTTTACTTCGGTTGTACGAGAAGTACCAAGACTCTGCCCATATATACACCGACGGATCCGTCCTGCCGAACAGAGTCCGCGCGGCAGTTGTGATATCAACGAAGGTGACAACCATTAAATTCAAGACGTTTCACGTCACAACATCGACGGCAGCAGAGCTCGCAGCGCTTTGTACCACGCTCCAATTCATTAGTGATCAAGTGACACACACATGGACGATTTTCTGCGACTCAAAGGCGGCTCTGCAGTCTCTACTATCACATTTACGCCGCGGTCCGCACGAGCAGCTGGTCTTTGAGTTTGCCGAGGCAATACACAATCTAACTGAGATAGGGCATGGAATAACTTTTCAGTGGCTTCCAAGTCACTGCGGAATTATTGGCAATGATCGGGCCGATCAAGCTGCCCGCAAAACTCATAAAGATCAGCAACGACCCATGCAACTTTCTAGGACTGACGCTACACGGAAGCTCCGCGTGATTGCTCGCCAACGCACAAGGTCACAATGGAATGAATCGCACTTCATGCATTCTCGCTTATACTCTCTGGACCCAACCCTAAGCCTTCGAGTACCGTGAAGGCTTCGCCGAGGAGACGCAACCCTTTTGTGCCGACTATTGCTGGGTGTTGCATTTACCAACGCCTATGCGTTTCGCATAGGAATGGCCGACAGCGCAGCCTGTGACCACTGCGGCAATGAAGAATCGATTGAACATAATTTGTGCGACTGCCCGCAGAACAGTGCGCAGAGACAAACTCTTAACAACGCGTTCAACCAATTGGACAACCGGCCTCTGTCGGAAGAAAGAATTCTCCACCACAGACTAGACTTAACGTCACAGAGGAAGGCCGTGCAGGCGCTCCTGTGCTTCTTGCGAGCCACCGGCCTATCTGAACGACTGTGATTAGAACGCTCTTTCGGCCTGTGCGTTTTTTTTCTCACTCTCTCTCTCTGTCCTTTTTCTAAACCCTATTTTCCTACCCCAGTGCAGAGTAGCAAACCGGATTCTAACATCTCGTTAACCTCCCTGCCTTCCTCACCATCTGTTTCTCTCTCTCTATAGCACGAACAAAGTATGGGAGGCTCTCAAAGAAACCAGTCTCCATGTATGCTGCGTAGAGATTTTAGTCGTGCAGTTGTTCTTTTGTGCATGCCCTGACAGTGTCAAGTGCGAGAAAACAACATGAGACATATTTGGAGCATGGCGCGCGATACCTGCACAGAAATCGTGGCCACGGGCATGGTATGCGGCTCACTGCTCATACAGCCAAGAGGAACGCCTATACAACGAAGTGATCTGAACGCATCTGCGAAGAAATGATCTGTACTCGTATAACGAAGGAATCTTTGTTTTGGCCGAACTCCTATATTTCATATGCGTTGTCAACGTCTCTGCAGTGAAGACCATTATAATAGTTCTGCCTGAATAACGAAAGAAATTAGGCGTTCCCGAAAACCGGGGGAAAAAAAGAAACAAAAAAGAAAAAGAGCGCCCAGAGTCATCGTTTGACACTAAAAACTACAGAAGGCTGAGCAAGTTGATAGGGACTCATGGTATGAGAAAGCAGGCGTGAAAAAACACGGACACAAGAGCAATGAAAAGCACAACACAAACGCCAAACACTTTGAAGAACGGCAAATAATACGCCAAACTAGACACAACCTGGGCGTAGCCAGGGAAAGGGGCAAGTGTCCAGGTAATTGTGTGCCAGGTTGACACAAGAAAAAGCAAAGTGTCACCGGGTATGCTGCGCCGAACTGTTTCGTACGGATCACCCGCTTCCCACTTTGTACTATGCCGAATGTGGCGCCACAACCCTTGGAATATTTGGGTATAAAATGCACCAACCGCAGTCGCACCTCCATAGAACTCCGGATAAAGCAATATTTTGAATAAAACTATTTCGTTATAACGATGACTTAGTGGTCGTGGGAGGCCTTACTGTATACAACTACAACTCTACAGCTGTCTTGTGCAGCGGAAACTGACTACATCAAGGTGACGCGAGTGAGGACGCACTCTAGCAAATCTGTCGCGCGCATTCTCCAAACTAGGTCGCGTTGATTGTGTACCCGCTCCTGCCCTCTAGCGTCTGCGTAACAGCCGGGTATGACTTGCACGTTTTGAAAGCTGTCCATTTCTGAAATGATCGAGGCTTTCGTACACGTGTCGAAAGCTCGTTCAATCTTTCACGAGGCAAACATGGCTTCGATGGAAGTCTTTGCCACCCTCCGTCTGGCGGTCCCAACAACGCGACTCGGTCGTGCATGACGACAGACTCCTTGAACCTGAGTGTCACGGGGTCGTGGGAGGTGGAGGCACTAGCGGAAACTTTAATTAAAAAAAAAGCCAGATCCACACGGCTAAGCGAACCAACGGGAACGCGGGCCTAATTCTTACGCCGTCTCCTCGAACCACCCGGAGCTGGAATTTTTTTGTGCCAAGCTATTTCCCACCACACTGTCTTCTCTCCGCATAATTAGCGTTCTTGCATATATATTAACTTCCTTTTTGTCCGTGCGTATGTGCTTGCGTGTGCATCTGCATGCGTGCGTGTTTGTGTGCGCGTGCATGTATGTGCCAGTGCATGTGTGTGTTCGTGTGCGTGTGCAAGTGTATTGGAAACGCCGGTGTGGTTCGTCTGTTCGGTTCGTGTACGATTTGCGAGCCCACCTCTATCGTGCGCGGCGCCGTGTTTGGCAATCGCAGCAAGCTGTGCATTCTTCACAGGCGGAGCTTGCAGGGGCCGTGGCAACCCTGCGGGGAAGGGCATTAACGAAGAAGCAGCAGCAAATGAATGAGGAGCCACGAATAACGGGCGCAAATGCCACGGCGTGAATTGGCTTTTCGTGTACCGTGTCCTGCTTTTATTATACGGAAACCTGTTTCGGTTAGGGTAACAGCATCAAGGCTCCATACGCGGCCGTTGTTGAAGTGTCTTTTATTTTTCTCGGCCTTCCACGCAGTGAAAATAATTGTTTGCAGTTTGAATCTTTCGAACGAGCCGTGCGGGGAAGTCACAGTGCGAGAAGGTTGTTATAACCGTAGCTTAAAAAATACCTTCGGTGACTCAAAAAAGAAAAAAAGAAAAAAAAGTAAGCAAAGAACATTATTTTAAAAACTGTTAACACGCCATGTGCGTTCGTAGATTGAAGTGTCATTTTCCCTGCAGTACAGACAGACAGAGAGACAAAGAACTTTAATGAAGGTCCTGAGAAGCTTTTTTCCTGCAGTAAAAAAAAAAAATCGATTTAAAGCACCTGGCTGTACAGCCTACGAATTCCGAATCAAAATTATGAATATTGACAGCTGCGCCGAAATACGGATGAATTGCAATTGAAACCGCTTTTCTGTTCGGTTTCATTTAAACGCGTCAGGCAAAAAAAAAAAAAGAAAAAGAAAAAAGAAAAAAAAAAAAAGGAAAATAAAACATGCTGGAAAATGAACAAGTAGTTTTTGGGAAGTAACTCATAGGGTTCGAGAACAGCCAAGCGTGGAAGCATTGGCGACAATTAAAATTTAGGACACGGCAGCGTGACTGTACAGCGTGATTGTGAACGCGCTCAATTGGAAACAACCGGCTGAGTGAACCAGAAATAACTTTGCGAGCACATCCCACGAAGCAGGACTGCGTGAGGATCCTTTCAAACAGCTTCATTCTGGGAACGAAGAAGAGGCTTTAGCATCTCTCTCGAGTTTTCGATGAGCGCCCCTGTGAATAACTACAAATACGTTTACTATATAATAATTTCTTGAAAGCGGCAGCTACTATACGATTGATAGCAGAAGCCGCGCGCCTTGCGAGTGAACGTCTGAATGAAAGTAAATTTACGTTTCCCCCAACAACGAGCCATTTGTGCCAGCCAATTACGACAGCGCGCTTGTAGCAAGTAAATGCGTTCGATTGCTTTTCTATGACCAAAATTTGGACCACTTGAAATAGAGGAAAGGAACTGAAAATCTGAAGTAAACCTAGCAACAACAATGTGACATTGTCGAAGCATACTATGAATAAATATAGTAGAAGTAGTAGTCGTAGTAGTGCATGAGAAGAAAAATAAACAGTAGTGCAAGCGATAAATGTCCCTATAAATGACCATCGTCAGTTGCACCTCGCTCTTTGAAGAGGCAAGGGCGTGTGTCGAGTGAGCTCCTGAACAACACTTTATCCAATGTGGTGAACGCGGTTAAAATCGTGGATCCGGGACCTCAAAGAGGGGTGACGTAATGCTAACGCATTTCTCTCGCATTTACCGCTAAAGCGCCACTGAATTTTTATTTACAGTTTTACTTTTTCAATTTAATTTTCAAGAAGGCGTATAAGCACCCGAATCATGCTCCATCTACCATTGTGGGCCCGTGTTTGAATCACGATGATGACGATGATCATAATCATCATCATCTTCAGAAAAGGAAAGAACACAGAAGCGGAAGCAGTAGAAGCGGAAGCGGTTGAAGATGGAAGTTGGAGATTAGGAGCAGTAGATGTAGACAAAAATCGTTAGTGCCAAAACAAGGAGGAGGTGGATGACAATGTCGATAGTGCGATAGTTTTTTCAATGCTAGTACAGCTGTTAGCACTTTTTTTTTTTTTAGTTCGACGTCCATCTGACGTCAGCTGTCAGTGTCATATGTTTTGTCTGGCATGTCCTTCGACAAATGTGGACCATGGATTTCTCGCCGATACCACAGAGCCTTGGCGCTTTTATTCTTTTTCCTTACGAAGGGAAACACATTGTGACAAAGCCTGGATCAGCACGCTTACCAAAAGCGTAGATCCTTCCCTCTAGTCGGATACTTTTTACGGTGGTGCTTTGCCATTTCGCCTACGTTCGTGGAAAAGAAATAATAATGAAAACAGAAGAAACTGCTGCGCTTCCACTGCAAAGGCGGCGAATCGGCGGCTATGTAGTGGTGTGAGAAGGCGAGCAGCTCGTTGTTTCTTTCCTTTCCTCGCTCCTTTCTTTCTATCTCTCTATCATTCCTTCTCTCTTTCTTCCACTGCATCCTTCTTTCTTTCTGTTATAAAGGGCGACCTCGCTGAGCGTACAGAGCTCGAATCCCCTCCCCCACATAAATCAAAGTAGAGACCGGCTCCCTTTCAAGAAGAGGAGGCCATGTATAGCCCTCCTTTTTGGCGGCGCTCCTCCATCGCGATGCCATTACATCGACGTACAAGATCTGTTGGAGTGATGTTTTTTCCCGTTGGTGGTGGTTGTTCCACCGGGCTATTTACAAACACACACAAAACGCCCGAAAGAAACGCATTTACGCACCCGGTGTCTAGGCCGATGTCTTCCGCTTTCCGTGCTTAATGCCCTTCAGCCTGTTTCTCTCTCCATTATACAGCAAAATTAGAGACGCTCGTTTTGAATGTGTGTGTGCACGCGCGCGTTCGTGTGTTCGCGCCTGAGTGAGGGGGCCCTGAATTTAATAGCGTGGTTTTCGCCTCTGCTGTGTACATGCAATCCGCAGAATTGCGTCTGTAATTAACTGTCACGGATGCACTTCCTCGCGCGAGAGTCACGTATATAAACAGGCACAAAAAAAAAAAGAGAGAGAGAAAGAAAATACCGACCCGGAGGCCAGTTGTTCTTACGGTAGCGAAGTTTGAAATGGCGGAACGATAGGCAGTAGTCCGGGATAAGAAGAATCAGCAGGCTTCACCGATTCCTCCGGCACTCCACTCATTTACCGCGACAGCGGCGGGATACCACGTTGGACACCGTTACCTTGTTGATGTTCTCTAGAAAATACTCGGTGTTGATGTCGAGTCCTTTGCTTCGCGGTGATCATGACGTCGTCATCGTCCGCAACCGCATAGCCCGATGTGGCCTCAGAAACACACGCGCAGACGTCACACCCGCTCTCGTAGAACTCGCGTTGCGCGCAAAAGCTCGCGCAAATTACCGAGCGCCGAAGTTGCGCAATAGCGTTGATAGCGCTTCGCGCTCCCAATTACACATTGCAGAAGGGGCAGCAGTTCCATTCCCAGTAGGCGGAGTAGTTTTATCTTTAATTTTGCCCTACGAGGAAGGAAGGGGCTCAGGACGAGGAAGTGTCCCGGACGACGACTCGACGCCGATGAAGACGGCATGACGACGGCGACACGAGTACGACGGCCGTCGGCGTAAATGAAAGGACAGACGGACATCTTCGAGCTCTTAACAGCCGCCGCAGTAGAAAGAGAGAGAGAGAGATGATAACTTTGGATGCGGTAATTTGAACACAATGTTGAGTGCAAATCAAAGGAAAAGCGGTTTCCGCAACCAGTAGTTCCGTTTGAGCTGCTTGGTCGTTTAGATCGAATGACGTGCACGGTCGCGTTCAATAAGCCGCAACAAGATGCCCCTTGTCGAAGGTGCTCCAAGACTGCACGGCTGCGCCGACACAAAAGAAAGTTGCTTTAATAAATATCCGTAAATGTAATACTGTGTAATTCTGCAATTTTTTGTATGTATTAGGCGCCGCCGTGCAATCTTGGAGCCCTTTCGACCACGGGCACCGTGTTGCAGCTCATATTGAACGTGTCTGCACCTCCTTGTGCGTACGATTTGTTTGACGTACATTCTTTCTTTTTTTTTTTGGCACTTGTTGTTTTGCGAAGCTTTTTACCATTCAGGTTTCAGACGCTCATTTGAGAATCCGATGCAGTATAGCTTATGGGCATAAATCTCTTGCACTTTCTTAGTTGTTTCCTTGTTTTCTTTCTTTCTTTTTTTTTCTTTTTTGCTAAATGCTCGAAATACTTAGGTGCGAGTCATCACAACCCTGTTGCTGCAAATAAGTGCGCTATCTCGCAGGAAACCAGTGCCGAGTCGACGCTGTTCGCACGGTATAACACTGTAGTACTGTCTGCCACTGGCCGGCCACCTTCGCTAACAATCTGTCCAACAACATGATTTACTGGCGTCTATGGAGGAGCCATCCTAGCATAACATTTTTTTGTTTTTTACACGACCCAAGATGTCTGAAAGAGAATACACGTATGGCACGGTGAGTGAGAGAAACGCTAGCGCACGTGGGATAGCTGATGCTCCTCGGAAAGAAAAAAAAAGAGAGATGAGAATATGCGTTTTAAATATAATGCTGACAAATAAAAATATAACACAGTGACAAAAACTAATATAATATAATAAGAAATACAAATATAATGCTGAGAAGACAGGGGGATGGAAGCTTGAGGTAATGAACAGCGGTTCCTTGTTCCACCACTGTTCATCAAATGTACTTATAATGCTGGTACTCCTGAAAACGAGAGACGCCGTCATTTATTATGGACCGCGCAGTGTTAGAAACTAACAAGCAAACACGAGTGACACGTATAGCTTGCTGACAGGACGTTTTGCGCATGACCACACGAAAAATAAAAAAATAAAGAAACAAAAAAAGAAACTTCACCCATTTATAGCAGCACCACGAAACAATGCGTGGTGAAGAAAGTAATTAAAAACTGTCGTCCGTAATTGCTCTTATTCTGGGGCAGGGCCACCTCGAGCCCGCTTCTAATTAGCTCAACCGTCGAGACAGAAGGAGCGCGCCACTCTATTACGCTGCGTTCCCGGTGTATATGCGGGTGCCCGAACTGCCAAGCACGGTTCTGTCGGATTGGTTCTTCCGCTATACTCGGGGAGCTGCCGTTTTTCCACGACGCTCGGCTAATACAGCCGCAGCGCGATATATCTTTCGCGTCCTGGCATTTCGCAATGCTCTCGGCCAAGCGAGAGGTTACGCAAGGCCATGACTTATATTCGACGGAAATCCGCGGTGCGCCCCGGTTCACCGCTAATGTTTGTTCCTGCGTGGAAGGGGGGATGGACACGTTCGTACACCCCGGAGCGGTTCCATCTCGGAACGTCTTCATCTCGCGGGGTCCGCGGGATGTCATCTTCTGCCGCCAGCCAGTTTCTCGTTTGCTCCTTTTGTCGTACGTAACTCCCCCCTCTTTCTTTCTTTCTTTCTTTCTTTCTTTCTTTCTTTCTTTCTTTCTTTCTTTCTTTCTTTCTTTCTTTCTTTCTTTGTTTCTTTGTCTTTCTTTATCTCTTGCGGCTATACGAGGCACTTCCTTCTTTCTGTGGCCGCTTCCATTATACCTTTCCTGCTTGATCTGTTCGTTTCTCGTCTGCCATTTGCTCGTGACCAGATACAGACAGCCACTTCCTCCGAAGTTCGTCTCTTTCGTCACGGTTACTTGAAATTGGACTGTCCATCGACACTGCTCGAATATGTGTTGTTCAAACGTGTTTATTAAAGCGCATTCTCCTCCCCTCTTGACTATCGGCATCATGGCTTGCACGAGGCTGGAGTAGTCCTGGCACTTGAAAAGTTGGTCCACGAGGCCCTTCTCACCCGAGGTAAGCAAGAAGTGCATCCAATATCAGCTTGCACTGATTGCGGTCTCCAATTTGTCGCGCATACGCTGTTGGAATGTGGATGGTCTGGAGGTGAGCGACAGGCTTTCGTATCTGCGTGCATCGCTCAGTTGAGAGAGCCAGACAGGGCTGCGGCCTCTTGCGCATTGCCCCTGCGCCAGTATGTGTGAGTGCTTCTTCCACTTTGTTCATTCGTGAGCGAGTGTTAATCTTGGTTCACACTATGTACACCTCGCACAAACTGCTAGCGGTCGCTCAAGCGAAGCTCTGAGGGTTTTCGGTTTGCTTTTCAGCGTGGTTATATTGCCTTATATACGCGTTCCGTGGTTTTCGCTCTTGCGAGCTTTTTCTTTTTTTTTCTTTGTAAATTAAGTTACGGGTGTTTCTGTGTTAGGTCATCCGTGCGCGGCTTGATGTAGCAGCACAACAGACATCGAGAGCGAGCCGGTGCGAGCGCCCCAAAACGTCGTGATGTTCTGCTCTCACGTGACCGCGCCTTCTGTTCCATGACGTCACGATCACATACGCCTACTGGGATACGAAACCAAAACTTATTCGTAGAAAAGCTATCGTAGTGAATTATCTAGGGTGGTCTGATACTTGCAAGCATGATTTTTTTTTTTTTTGGGGGGGGGGGGAGGTTTTCGGGGTGCAGAACCTTCATTTAACGCAAAAAAAAAAAGAGAACATTAACCGGTCGAACGTGTCCTGTCAGTATTATACTTTAATATGGTGGAGCAGACGAGTTCGGCATTTCAGGAGTGCTTTGGAACTTACTTCAGTGAGCAAAAGAGCGAGAAAATGTTCCTATCACTGCCCAAGATGTCGGCGTCCCCGAGCCATAACTGAAGTGGTCTTGAAACTCATAACTTGCAACGCTGCGTGCATCGGTGGAGCGAGGGCCGAAAGCGCAGCAGGCAAACTTTAACTGCACAACTCTCGCCATTTTAACAGGGAGCCCCATGGTGATTATCTTGCACACTGGGCTCAACGTAAACTATCGACTGGACAATCTGTTTTCTCATTGGTGCACCGTCGCGTGAACTCTCACAAGGATGCGGATGAACGTGGAATAAGCTTCTATTTATGTGTGCCTATCTTTCCTTCGCGTAGCAGAGGAGGTCATCGCTTAATGGTAGAAGAAGCATCGTCGACACACCTACCCCGCTTCTACAGGTGTATCCATAGATCCTGAAAGCGCACATGAGGAAGGAGGGGGGGGGGGGTGCGTCGTAAGAAATTCCTCACCTAAATAAACGGCCCTGACACGCGAAAGTTAGCGCGTCCCTCACTGACCTATACCGACTATCAGAAACACAGCTGTTGATTTTCCTCTCTCCTCCATACGAGCGAAATATTTAGGAAGACCGCAGCGAACGAACCGACCTGAAGCGGCATTACACAGATCGAAGCGTCGCCGCTCATTTCGAGGCTGGGAGTGAGTGCCGCCAGCCGCGCCTGGTGACCTCCTCTTCGCTCATGACCTCGCCTCCTTATCGGCATTAATACTTTTTTCGTTTTTTTTCAGCTTTACTTGCAGTAGTTCGTGCGACGGCGGAGAAGCGCTATATGAATCCCCCACTCTCCGGGGGCCGTAATGTAGGCCGAATTCTTGCAAGCTATCAGCGACCCAAGCTATGGGACGCACATCCGCTACTGGAAGGTGTACTGGCAATAAAACGAAGGAAACGAAGGTGAAGTATTCATTTTTGTTTGTGCTTTTACGACAGTCGTTTATCTGTCTGAGGCGCTAGATCTGATGGTTCGAAATGGAAATTCGGTGTTGAGGTTTCCACAGGTCACGCCGAAAGGCCTGCTGCGTTCGTGGCCTGCTGCGTTTACAATGCGCACCTGTAAAACGTCTACGCTCGGTGACAACCTTAGAACGCAGGGCGATCTTGGCCCACAGAACAGCCCTGCACCTGCCATCTGTGCTTCTGCGCACTCCATAAAGCAGTGTATGAGAAACGCCGATCTTAAAGGAAGGTCGCCTCCGCTGTGACGTCACTGAAACGAGGGCTGGCGTATCTATACAAGTTCTCTTTGAGTTGGTGGTAAATATTACGCTGCCTTCCACAGGTGGGCGCCGGCTGTAGGGCTGTCTAATACAGATGACAAAGCACGAAAGTCCTCGCTTTCCTGAGGCAAAGTTTGCTAGTGTCGAGAATGAACTATTGCTAATCCCAACTTCACCGTCTCTCTGCTGCCGCCCATGCGTCGCCTATTTACCGTCCTTTAATGAGCGAAGTGATTCACATATTAAAATCGTTCTGTCGATATCGCTTGGGAACTGGAACTGCGAACAGGGCGCATGGTTACTCTTACGGAGAACAGGCGCAAGGATAAGCGTAAGCTCTGCCAGCAAGAAGGCACGAAGTGCACATATCATTCTGGCTATCGTTCGCTGAAGGAACGTGGCGAATGCTTGGTCTCTGCTTGCATAGAAAACTTGTTTCTGACCGTTTGGCTTGACGTCTACATGATGGAGACGTCAAGCCAATGGAGAAGTCAATGGAGACGGTTAATGCCTGTGAGTGTGAGTATACTGTGCACTCGTTGGGATAATTCTGACCTTCCTTTTTTTTTCGTAAAAATAATTATTTGACAGAAGCCGATAAACCAATATAGCTGAATCTCATTGCTTTCTGATTATTGATAAACAAATGCTGGCTTTGCCCGTTGAACTGTCGCACCTGTCGTTAGGGCGAGCACTTCGCCGGCTCAAACGCAGCTCCTCTATGTTCTGTCATAAAAATTCCAGCGCACTGTTCAAATGTCTCGTAGAATGAAAGATCCGCCTAGCTATACGATAGAAGTCAACTAGTACTCAACCGACGACTTTCCAAAAAGTGCGGCCAATCAGCGTCCCAACACTACGGCCATTTACTGGCGGCCCACCACACCGCTTTCCCGCCTCCTCCCGCTACTCCCTACCACTGCAATTTTTTTTTCGTAGTCAAACGGCGTTGCCCGAGTGGTACAAAATATATTGCGGAGCAACGGGGACGCCTGCCGCTTGTCGTGCCAAGAATCAGAAGCATATATTCGAGCACCCCGCCTCCACCGCATACTTTCAGTGCGCAGTGCACTCTGGGCGTGCCCCCGTGTACTTACATAATAACACACCACTCAGTGAGGGGGGGGGGGGGGGGGGGGTCAACGAGACGGCGTCTTCCGTGAAGCAGCCTCGTCGCCGTTCGCGCCTCGATCATCTGGCGCTGTGTGTTTCATTCCAGAGAGATGCGCGTCGCATGCAGGTCCTCAGCTGAGCATCGCTCGTTGCCGGTCACGAGCGGCGTCACTGCGGTAACGGTGAGGGGGGTACTGAGGGCGAGGAGGAGGAGGAGGAGAGAGAGATATGAGGAGGGGAGGAGGGTGCGCGGACTTATCCACCTTGAGAGAGCAAGAGAGTTGAGTGAGAGGAGAGAGGTGCTCGAACCTGGCTACCCCGAGGGTCAGGTGAACGACACCACCGTTAGTGCCAGCTCCGCTCCGAGAGCGCCGCAGGCAAGTAGGCAGAAGGGAAAGGGAGCGGAGGCCCTCCTCCTCCTCGACTCGTTTCATACCTGCCGCTTGTTTGCCGGTCGGTGGTTGCAGCTCGTCGTCGTCTTGTGTACCGCCGTTGTAGTGCCTGCGCGGTGGCTTCCACGCCCGACTCGACGAGTCTTCTAGTTCCTCTCCGGCGAACCTGCCCGGGGGCCATCGGCTGGCGTGCGGGACCCGCATACCGCGGCTGGCGTCCGTCTGCCGGGGGTGCGTGGATTCCCCGCTACATGGGAGCGAAGGTCACGTAACTGCGTACGCGATTTCTTTCGCGACATTTGTTGTTTTTTGTTTCGCTCGAATTTTCATTACCTTCTCTCTTTTTTTTTTGGTATATGGGAACCCGGAATGTGGGCAGGAATGACTGCTGTTGCGAGGAAGCGAGAAGTACTCCGAAGGAACGCGTAGGATAATCCGTGGCTCTGCTCCCGGTGAAGGTCGCACGGTTTCTTTCCCGCCAGCGGCAAACATTAACTTCGTTTATTTCTTCTACTTTTTTTCCCCCAACTCGGTCGTCATGTTTCACAGGCCTGCGACTTCTTTTTTTTTTTTTTTCGCTTTTTCTGCCCGCACTGGCATCTTTCAACAACCGTGGCTGTTTTTGTGAGGGCGTGACTGAGTTTAAAAGGAAGGGCGACGTTTAATTACGTTCCTTTTTTTTTTCTTCGCCCCAGTTGGAATTCCAAGGGTCCTTCGTTATAGCTGTTTGCAAGGAAGGTCAGTTTGGCTACGGCATCGTCAATACAGATCGGCATCTCCACTTACGCACCCATTTCAGCAAAGCAGTGCACTCAGCGAATGCTGCGCTTCGTGTATCAAGAGAGATGGACCGGCTGCATGCCTCTGTTTATTCTCAGCCGCTTTAATGTCCCCGCGTGCGACATCTCTTGAACTGCAACCGTCGTCGGCGTGTGTCCTACATCGCTGACAGACGCGGCTCGAATTCACAAGACATTCCTGCTCCTACTGTTTGCACAATCACCACCAGTCAGTGTTGGAAGGCGCAAATTATCTTTTGGCCATGGTTATGTCACAATGAAAAGTGAAACAGAAATAAAGGAAATATGCCTCTTTATCCTTACAATCGGTGGAAACGTTTGGAACCCCCCCCCCCCCCCCCCCTTCTTTTTTTCGCTTATATAATAATGCGTCTGAGGAAACGGCTTTCTCTCTCTTCATGACTGGCTACTCACTCCGCAGAGGGGATCGGTCCATTCATATATTTCAATCAGCACGTGGAGTGGACTACATGTGCGCGTTACAAGTCGAGCGTCAACGTCGCGCAAGGTAAACAGAAGAACGGACAACCACAGCAGTCCCACATCAAACCGAGAATCGTAGCAAAAAAGAAGAAGAGGAAAGCATTATTTTATATTTTGATTTCTTCCAGAAAACATTCTACTGTTTTCTAGTGAGAACTACATTTCCTTAATGCCATCCGATTTATTTAACAATCGCTCACAGTGGGTATACATGTTGTCACCAGTAGAGAAAAACCACACCAAACCACAGAAACTGCCTCATAAAATAGCGAGAGCCTCAACAGCGGTGTCGGAGGAAGGGTAGCGATAACTGTCTCTCATACATTTCGCCGCGCCCGATCGCCCCACCTCCCCTCTCACACGCGCGCGCACACAACGCACACACACGCACACACCTTTTCGCTGCCAGAACACTTATATGATTCGAACAAACATTCTCTACAAAACCCAACATGCCTCACATTACGTAGATGTCAACTAGTCCACTAGAGTTGAGATCTGCTTCAACATTTTGTGTAGCGTGAGTGATCTCTCCGTGGTATATAACCCGCTATTCCACAAATGGTAATGCGTTTTCTTTCTCTTTTTTTTCGTTTGCTGAGGTTGCCACGCGGCATAAATTCAGAATGAAATGAAATATGCGCATGTAGGCCCGTTTCATGCAGATACCGCAAAATTTGCTTACGGGACGAACTTAATCGCAGGGTGGTCTTCCCTGCGAGTCTTGCGGCTTCCTTCCGACGCGTAGTCGACGCAAAACAATGTACCTCAAGTGAGCTCAGCTTTGGAGCCTGTCCCCCCCCCTCTCTTTTTTTTTATTTATTGGTATGAGGGTGGAGGGTGTGAGGGCGGGGCCACTTTTATAGTGTATTTGTCTCTATATCTCTCGCTCCTTGTTTATCGCTTTAAATAAATTAGTTCCTGCACGAGAATATTATACGAGAACGATGGGCAGAAAGAAAAGAAAGAAAAAATAAATGTTAAAAGTAATCGTCGAATGCTTGCGTTCAGCCGTTCAACCAGGCTCATCCAGGAGTTTCTAACTTTAGGTTCCATCTGCTCAGGGCGGAAATGCGCGTTGTATGCGGTATGAGCTTTGTCACGGACGGCTGACCCTTTTGCACAAGCGTCGACATTCCGCGCAACCCGTTATCAAGCAGCACGATCACTGGCATTCACTGAAGCAACATCGCAGTGGTATACTGTACATATTCTCGGCAGAAAAAGAAGGGGGGGGGGGGGGGGGGAGCTTGGAAATAATGAGGAAAGCGGCATCATGATATAGCTGCAAATCCGCCCCTACCCAAACGGCCTCGTGTTAAAGGAAAAGCGCGTGCCTGATACGATAGTAAACACAGAGCGGATATACAGTCGTTCTTCCTTTCTCACCGGAGGGCACAGTATTGATCCGCCATCGCTACTCGAAAAAAAAAAAGCAGAAAAGAAAGAAAGAAAAATATATATTGAGACAGCGTTTTTCAAGATATTTCTTGAAGCCACTAACCACTCTTGTATAGTTATTATTACAAGCCCCAGTATCGGTAGCCTCACGTACGTAAGTATATGAGTCGTTGTAGCCGGACAGTATTGTTGTATGTGACCTGACTTCAGGTGTATTTCTACATCGTGCGTGTATATAGCCTAGCTATTTTCCTTCTTTCTTTGGTCATTTTTCTGGTGTTTATTTTGTTGTGTCCCACTTATCTTGCCCTATGCACTTCTATTAACTTTGTTGAATAAAGGTGCGATTATGGCGAATAAAGAAAACAATTATTACGCGCTCGCGCGCGCTCGCGCGCGCGCGCGCGCGCGCGTGTGTGTGTGTGTGTGTGTGTGTGTGTGCGTGTGTTTGTGTGTGCGTGCGTGTGTGCGTGTGTGTGTGTGCGTGTGCGTGCGTGCGTGCGTGCGTGTGTTGTTCGTGTTCTCGTCTTCTCGCACTGCCATCGACACGTAAAACAGCCATCAGCATATCGTGAAGTCTTGCTTCTACTGGTTAAAAAAATTATGGGGCTTTACGTGCCAAAACCACGATCTGATTATGAGGCACGCCGTAGTGTGGGACTCCGGAAATTTGGACCACCTGGGGTTCCTTAACGTGCACCTAAATATAAGTACACGGGTGTTTTCGCATTTCGCCCCCATCGAAGTGCGGCCGCCGTGGCCGGGATTCGATCCCGTGACTGGTTCAGCGGCATAGCAACTCTTGTCGCGGAGGCAAGGAAAAATGCTGGTTCTCCCATAATAGAGAGTTGATGTAAGCGTGAACTGGCTATCATATGGCGTTTGTTGCTGCCTGCGGTGCCGTCGCCTTCAACCGCTTTTCTTCTTCCAATAGTGCAGCGCGCTCAGCGTCTGTCGCTACTTTTTCTTCTTGTCGCGTCGAAGTGGTCGACTGCAGATGTGCGGCCAATACTCACGGACCGCTGTCGTTGAAAAGAGCACAGGCAACCCTGTCTCAGCGTCCAAAGATGAAAGTCAAGTGTATGGTGCCCTCTATCTGCCTTTCGAACGTCGCTATTTGAAATGACAAATAAAACTTCAGCGTACTAGAAGTTACAGCTTGAGTAATATTGTTCATTAGGAAGAACTCGGAAGCACAATTTTTTAAAAACTTGTTTTGGCAGTAACTAGCGTATGTCGTAATGCGGTCCTGTACAAAGGGTTGGGGACCAGAGACCACATTTTCTTAACTTTTGACTGGCTGCCCGGATGATCTTGTATCGTTCTCGCAACTTGCCGGCATGTTCTCATTTTGAGTGCCCGGATAACGGTTCTGGCTTTTGACTCAAGGCCACTTGGATTCAGGTCGTCGACAACGGTAGTTAAAAAGCATTTCATGCTTAAACAAGATGTTACAGTGACGTTTAACTTCGTGAATGCGGGCTACACGCCATCCTGTGGACGCCGCGAACATGCACAACGAACAACGCGGCGTCGACGCACAAACGGAAAGGGCGCGAACGCGGCGATTCTCTTCGCCACCTCCATGGCGTCTTTCTCCTCAGGCACTCGCTTCACTCGCGGCGACACACATTATCTCGCCGATTTTACAGACGCCCTATCTATTACGCTCGCGCGTAAAATCGTTCACACATGTCTGATAAATTGAGCAACTGATGCATCACAGACAGGGATACTGTAGAAGCGAGTTCTCGCAATATTCCTCGGAAGCACTAGCTTCGCCACTAGAACGCAGCATGCAATTGCATCTGCGCTCAAGCGTATGTCGTGGCTGCCTGATTTTAGTGACGGATTCCACGCAGGCTGCACAGCAGCACCCACGGCGTTAGCTAACGCAACAGCAACTTCCGCTTCGTTTACACGCAGAATACGCAGGCTGCCTTGCAGCACAAGGGTGAGAGCTTTCACCGCCGCCGCCGCCGCCGCCAAACAAACTACTAGCTGACCTCAAACGTCGAGTCGGTGTAACGCGACGTGAGAAACAGCCCTTGCAAAATGCAGGCTAAAATAACTGCGCACTTAAGTTGTTGTTTATTCCAATGAGATATACCTAAGATAACGTTTATTTTATAATAATTTATAACTATGTTTCAAAGCAAATTCGAGTCTCTGACAAACCTTTCGTTGCATTTACATTTCATATAGACCACATATGGATGAGTGTGCGTCTGATCTGCTCCCTGTTTCTTCTGGTGTGCCCCAGGGCAGTGTACTCGGACCCTTGCTTTTCTTAGTTTATGTGAATGATCTAATTGAAATTTTGTCTGATACAGTGTGTATAAAACTTTTTGCTGATGACTGTACCATATACAAGGAGATATTGTGTGAGAGTGATCATGTTGTATTGCAGGAACAATTGTTCCAGATTGAACAGTGGTGTCGAACTTGGGATATGGAAATTAACGTGCAAAAAACAGTCTTATTAACAGTTACATGTAAATTACAGCCTAGTTATTATTCCTATACTCTTTGTAACCAAGCTATAGCAAAGGTTACAAGCTATAAGTATTTAGGCGTTACAATTACTTCTAAATTATCCTGGTCAGGTCACGTTTCAGATATTTGTGCATCAGCATTTAAGAAGTTGTGTTTCCTAAGAAGAAAACTAAACAAAGCTCCAGCAAAGGTAAAGTTATTAGCGTACAATACTTACATAAGGTCGAAATTAGAATATGCTTCCGTAATTTGGGATCCCGAAACTAAGCAGGATATATATAAACTTGAGATGTTGCAAAGAAAGGCAATCAGATTTATCTTTGGTAAATACAAAAGGTGTGACTCCCCTACTAAGCTTATGCAAGAACACGGGATTACAACATTACAGGTGCGTCGAAAATATGCTCGGATAGTGTTCTTGCATAACATGTTGAAAGGTAAATTTGACATGTCCATACCTTCATATGTAAAACCCTTAGAGACCAGAAAGACTCGACACAATCATGACCACGCACTGAAACCAGTATTTGCTAAAACCAATGCATTTAAACACAGTTTCTTTCCCCAGACAATTTCTGACTGGAATGCTATGCCTAAAACCATTTTTGAGGAGCCTGATTTTCAAACGGCACTGGAAAAATTGTTGTTTTAGCATTTTTTCTTTTTTTTGCTGGTTACTAAGCACGTATTATATGTGTAGCAATGTAACCCTTTGATTGTTAATGGCGTTATTCATTTGTAATCCCGATTTATACTAATTATGTTTTCAATTCCCACTGCTGCTTGGGCCTGTCATGGCCTGCAGTATTGTGAAATAAATAAATAAATAAATAAATAAATAAATAAATAAATAAATAAAAACATCGTCGTCTCGCCGGCTCCCCCCCCCCCCCCCCGAAAAAAAAAAGAGACTATTGTGGAACTCCCACTTAACAGTTTCGCTGTAAATATCGGTCTGTTGGATAGTGCATGCAAGAGCGAGAGAGAGAACAACTTTATTTAAAATAGACCCCACTCCGGGTTCGCAAGAGCAAAATGATCATACTTAACGGCTAGTCTGCGCGCGCGTTTCTTAAGATTCATCTTGCAAAACGTTTGTTGTCGCTCAGGCTGACTCTGCAGTTTTTGCTCTGATATTTCACGTGTACACTTGCGAGGCCAGGACAAACCGCAGAAATAAGAAAATATTTCTTCTTCGGCATATGCCTCTTAATTTGTTTTCTTTTTCTTTTCTTTTTTCCGACACATTGTAGCAACATTTGTGTGCAATGTAGATCTTCGCATCTACTGGCGTTGGCACGCTGGGATCTTGGACAATGCCTTGATGGCCAGTACTTTATGTGCCAGGAAATGGCGTCCCACGAAAGAAGGAACCGGAAATGGCTTATGCACCAACTTTAAGCGCGCGACGAGGCTTAATTCACAGCACGTTGTATGACCGCTTACAGGAGTCGTAACAATGTTTTTGCTAAAGCGACTCACGTTGTGTTGGTATATGATCAGCGCACAAATATCAAATACAAAGACAGTCTGCGCAACATTATACAGGAAGTACCGCTTCAATAACCACACGGCATGCAGATTTAGCAGATATCATGAGCTCTGGACGGTATTTCTGAAAAAACACTGCAGCTGAGAGAGCCGTCTATGCAATCTTTCATGGTTGACCGTCCTCAACAACGCTTTCCTGGGTCATTTCCATCCGGAATACAATGTGTGTGTTTGTGAGGGGGGGGGGGGCTGCTTTTCTGCAGCTTTTCGTGTACTTTTCTTGAGGATATTTGCAGGAGGGAGGGTTGTTAAGAATTTCGTGTACGACGCCAAGGGTTGTTTAGCGAAAGAGGTGAGGGGAAGGAGAGGCACGGAATACAATATTGTTTTTAACACGAAAGTGTTTTATGCCGGGGTCCACCAAGACTTCACTGACGTATTTCCGTCACGGAAATACGTCATAGAACATAATACAAAGAAAGAAACCAGAAGAAAAAGTTCCACAAACATGCAAAATTTGGAAATCGAACCCACGACCTCTCGGTCCGCGACGATAGATCGCCGAGCGTTTAACCCATTGCGCCACAAACGCATTTGCAGAGAGCTACACAGACGCGCCTTATATATCTAACACTCCTCCGTGTACCCGCGCTCTTGCTCGGGGCGGTGCCGCCGCCTACGAGCAGAAAAGAGAAGTACTGCATTATGACACTAACGCGCACCGACAGTATAGTGCCTAGAATATACTTACTAGTGTGCCGACCGCGGGCTTTCCGGTGGCACGGAGAATGATGCCTTCCGCCGGCGGCCACCAGACGGCGATAGCCGTACGGACCGTGCTATGCCGAGCGGCGTCTCTAGCCAACGCGCGCGTGTGCGACAGACGCCAATGGGCTGTCCCAGCCCGTTTCGCTCTGCGGAACGTTGGTTGAGGTGCAAAGTGTAATCGAAAGAATATGATTTCGTTGCACTTACAAACGAGCGTACGCACAGTTATCATTACAACGCTACACGATACCGGGTGTTTCTGCGAAAAATGCCAATAAATAAATATGTGGTTTCCGAAGAAGTGTAACCTTTTTCCACAGTAAAGCATTATATGCGAGACATGCCCACAAATGCTAAATTCACACCAAGTTGTAACTAATTACCATAAATGACGGTAATTAAACAGGGCACATTTTCATGGGCGGCGAAACACCGTTGACTAATTTTGAACGAGCGCTCAATGTAGCAATTATTAAAGTGTTTCTCACAAGCGACAGCCGCCAGAGTTAGCCTTCGATCTGCCCTCTTATATTCTTCTCCCACTCGGCAAAACGTTCTGGGTCAGCAGGCGCGCTGAATAATGAGACTTGCTCGTTGTTTGAGCGCTATCCAGTTGTACAATATGGGACAAAACAGGTGCTGTGTTTACGCCTCGTTTTCTGCGACGACATCTCGGTTCCGTCCGTGAACAGACACAAGTGCGAACCACGCGCACAGAAAAGAAACCCAGCAATGACATGCGGAGGCACCACATGCTACTTGCTCGAAAGCTACAACGCGCCGCAACCGACTGCGCTTACGAACGCGCATCCGAAGTGCATCCGAAGCGCAAGCGACGCGTGATGCGCCGCTCGGTTAGCACGGTCCCAAACAGTGTCGCCGTCTGGTGGGCTCCGGCGGAAGGCATCACCGGCGGTGCCAGCGTCTCCCATTGGAAACGCCCGTCGGTCGGCACACTAGTAAGTATATTCTAGGCACTATACCGACAGTGAACGCTTCGGTGGTCTCAGCACTACGACGCCTCGATGCCAGCATTCGAAGGGACGCTGGCATCAAGAAGCACTACCAACGCCACCTAGGTGGCGTTCACCGTACTCAGCACAGCGGAGCGTGGCCTCCGCAATTAGCTCTGAAAATGTTTCTGAAGTTGATCGCGGAGGCTGCAATTACGACGCGCTGTACGCGCTGATTTGACTCGGTGACGATTCAGTTACGTGCTTTGTCTTGCGCGTTGTATTAGTGTGTCAGTTACGTGCTTCGTCTTTCGCGTTGTGCTAGCGTGTGCAGCGTAGTGCAGCGTCCATATGCACGACGGTTGCTCATGGTCATCGACGTTGGTAGTCGTGATGGAGGAGACGTGCCACCAGGCGTCAGCGTGGGTGCATCAACGCCTAAGGGCGCTTTAGCCACAAAACACCAATAGACATTATATATCAATGTGCAATAAACATTACACTACTTCTGTGAAGACACGTTTCACTTTCGTGTTCTATACCGATTCCTATATAAGAGGGATCAACCACATTTTTTATAGTACTTCCCGAGTTGTACCGTTATAGGCCAGCAATTCGGTATTGTTCTCAGCAAAATTCTTAGCCCATGTTGCTATACGGCAAGTCTCCTTCGAGCCATAGAACAAAAAAAAAAAAAAAAAAAAAAAGAAAGGAACTGTCGTGGTGGTGCGTCTAGCGTCGCGCGTTGCATGCATGTACAGTCAACCACAAAAGTTTGCGGACCACGCGAGCGCGTGCCAGACTGCCTATCCGCGCCACCTAGCGGTACGCTACCTAGCGGCGACAAGGGCGCTCTCCCGGATATGAGCCCTCTTGGTACTCGCCTGCCTGTTAATTTTTTATTCCCGTGCATGACATTGTTAGTGCGTTGTGTTGACGCAAAGCGCTGTCTGCGATAAGACCGCCACATATCTGGCTTGATAGCAGTATCGGAGCAATCACTGCAACCTTTGTCGACTGGTGTGCCAGTGGGTAGATAAGTTTCACGAAGCGCTGCGACGATTTTTCTTACGCGACGTTTACTGGCGCACTTTGGTTGGCAGCATCTTGGTCCAATGAGTGTTGCTGCTTCTGCTGTCTTGAGAGAAAGGGTAGGGAGGTGTTTCACTGTCATCAAAAATAAAGAAAAAGCGGATGCATAGAAAATTTTCTTCACACATAGGCGCATCTTCGCATCAGTCGCTGAAAACGTAGTAGACTTGCTTCAGGCCACGTGGTGATTGCCTATTTGGAAAGATGCCGCTGCGTGTTCCACTTGACGAAAGAAGGCACATTGTGCGTTTATTTATAGAGGGAATACCTCAGCGCGAAATCTGCCGCCGAACCAACAGGAGCCGGACTGCCGTGAATAGGATTATTCAAGCTTTCCGCGACGATGACAGATTCACAGATATGGAGCGCAGTGGGCGTCCAAGGGCCACGACTGAGGAAGAGGACCGCCTGATTACGGCCACCATCGTGGCTGATCCTTTTCAAAGTGCAGAGGATATCCGAGAAGCGCTCTCGCTCACGGTATCGTCTGAGACTGTAAGAAGAAGGCTGAGTGAGCTTGGCCTGCAGTCTTTCGTAGCAGCACAGAAGCCCTACCTCTCAGACAGCCAGCTACAAGAACGACTCATGTTCGCTACAGCAATGAAAGATTGGACAACAGAGAAATGGGGCGATGTCATCTTTAGCGACGAGTCAACTTTTTCCACGCGCTGGGACCAACGGAAGCGGGTTTGGCGTCCACTAAACTGCAGGTGTGTTTACAGTGTATTGGCAGTTAATTCACGAAGCTAATTCTGCATCACAACATGTTTCACGTAAAATGAGCTTTTGGACATTACGAGATTTTTCTGTAGTGGTATTATGTTGAAAACATTAACGATTGTTTCATAGTACTACTTACTCTGAAGCTAATTAAAAGCTGCCAGTTGGTCTTTCAGTACTATCTAATGATGTTTGCACGTTTTCTCTTGCAACTCTATAACAGCATTACAAAGTTCATACGCAAGAGGAATCACATTTTTAGACGCGCCGCTGGAACCCAATTGTATGCTATTTCTTGCAGATATCTGCCTAATTACACACAGAGTGTTCTATCCAGTGGACGGTGTTCCGTGAGCGTGTGGGGAGCAATCAGCAAAGATGGCCTTGGTCCCCTTGTGCGTCTGGAAGGGCCCTTCACTGCGTCACGGTACTGCGACGTCATCACTAGACACCTCGTTCCGTATGCGCTGGACGGTCCCTTCAGCGACGGCTGCTATTTTTTTCAACACGACCGCAGCCCGATCCATAAAGCACGTATCGTCCAGTCATTGCTAGAAGAACATGCTGTTTGCCAGCTTGAGTGGCCTCCATGTGGCGCCGACTTGAATCCCATAGAAAATGTCTTGGGCATGTTGAAGAAACGGCTGTCCACACGAGCCAACCGCGGCCGCACGGCCGATACGCTGTGGCAAGCGATCGCACAAGAATGGGAAAGCCTGCGCGGTCGACCGGAGATTACTGAATCTTTGTACGAGCCGATGCCCACACGCATCAATAAGGTGCTAGAAAACGGTGGACATTTCACTTCCTTCTAGATCATTGAGAGACCTATGTTTCATGACACTTCTGTAAATGTCTTGTGAATAAATTCATCCCCTTCAGACACGAATTATGATGCACTGTCTGCAAATGCGTCAAATGGGCATGGCATCATTTCAAGACGCTCACTATTACATTCCAAGAAAGAAGACGAAGCAATGTGCTGTTTTGTGCGAGTTTCAGTAAAAAAAATTAATTAGCGTATAACTCATTATCTAATTATTCTGAAATCCGTCAGCTTCAATGCTTGCATAAAAAGAATCAACCATTAGGCCCGAAACGCATGCACACTTGCTTTTTCGGTTGTATTCGTGTCGACCGGAGAAAAAAAATACTCTTGACGTTGGTCTTGGAACGCGGCACGTTGAACGATTGTCTAACATGGTAGTGTCTCCAGCAAAGTGATAATCTGCAGCAATACGCAGGACAATGAAGTTAACTGACCGCTAGTTGTCCCATCAGGAAGCGGACACGAATGTGCACACTGAGTTTTAGGTCATTTGAAGAAACACGTGGCGTGGGACGCGCCTCCGAAGTTCGAGTCCCCAAACGAGGACGCCGTGTCGCAAAGGGTTATAAAAAGAGTCATCGCACCCGATTATTTCTTATTTTTCTAAATGTAACCACTATAGCAGCGCGGTGGTTCGGGCTTTGCGCAGCAAAACCTGGGCGCAGGCGATCAAATCCCGGCCGCTACTGTCACTTAGCGATGGGGGAGGAACGAAAAAATTCTGCCTACTGACTAAGCATCTGTGTCCCATGGCTGCCTCACCGCTCACTCACGCACTCACGAAAAAAAAAAAAACAGCGTGGCTACGCGAAAATAGAACTGATAACAGCCGAAGAATACGCTGTCTGATTACTTGTACTGATATTCTGCTCTCAAAATATAAGCAAGTAGCCCTGGCTAACAAAGAGCGCGTCACGTTGAAAGAGATAGGTAGAAAATATTTGCGCACAGTGCGAAAATAGACAGGCCATAGATTTAAGGAGGGATGCGTCTTCAACGTAGCGCTGCTGTCGATCGCTGGTGACGTAGCGGAAGTGTCGCGAAGAGGCTCTTGGCCACGCGCTCGCGTGGTCCGCAAACTTTTGTGGTTGACTGTACATTGCTTACGCGCCACCGCGCGCGATACAACGAAAGAAACAGACAGGCTTAAAAAGCGGAAGCAGGATTAACATTGCCGAATCTCCGAGAACGCAATGCGTTTGCCGCCTAGCGCTCGAAGCCCGAGTATTTGGTCCCTTGGCAATGCAGTGAAAAGGTCTCGTAAGTTATCTCCTCTTGCCCATATCATTCTCTTCCTTGTTGCTCTTATATTGAGTTTAAAATTCATCATAATCTGACGCTGCTTGCTCTGCAACCATTTGCGTCTCAGCATATGAACGCATGTGAGGTCAAGACGATGCCTTACACCGACCTTTCCGCGTGCCAACGCTTCTCGGTAGGCGTGGTTTGTCGTATACGCTCACGACGCGATATCAAGATTTCGGGAGGGTCACCAACCACATGCGCGTCAATTAAGAAATCAATATGACTCGTTGCACAACACAATGCGCCAGCGCGGAAGTTTTTCGGTGCCCCATTAGGCGTTTCAGCGTGCACAAACAGTGCACACGCTCTCCCTCTCTCCTCTTCCTATTTCAACTTTCCCTTCCCCCAGTGTAGGGTAACAAACCGGACGCTCGTCTGGTTGACTTCCCTGACTTTTTTTCTCCTTGTTTTCTCTCTCTCATTAGACGTTTCCTAGAGTATACTGAAAGTCACGTGGTTCCGTATTTGAGCTCAAAGTGATAGAGAGAGTGCGTTTGTAAGCACGCAACCAACATAGGACGGCTATAATGTTCCACAATTGAGTGGCGCATGCTCAATGCAGGGAAGGAGACTTTCTCATTCAACTAAAGCCCTCAAGCCACTTCTGTTCATGTCTGATAGGTTTGGTATAGCGTCGGCTCAAGGCTTCCGGGCGAGATTTAAAGACGCTGTGTCTACAGAGCATGCTGCAGAGTCTCCTGCCCATGTACAGCGGTGAGTGATTGAAACGCGATACTAGTCACAATGCATCACAATGTCTTTCGCTTTCTTATGATAAAATGCATAAACTTCGTGTCTCCAGTGAACACCGGTGGCGCAACAAAAAAAAAAAAAAAAAAAAAAAAAAAAAGAAAAGGAAGGAGGCTGGCAGCCACGCGCTCCAAGTATCGCGTTTCAATTGCTGAGCACTTAATGTACGTCTGAAACGTGGTACGTTTTGCGCACCTATCCGAAACCTGTACGTTCGACTGGTTCCTAACGTGCTCCGACTCGTATTACGGTGATGCAAAACCCACTCATAATACCAGAACCAGAGAAAGCCTGCCCAAGCGGAACGTTCAGCTCTTCGCCAGCGCAAACCAAAGTCCTAAGCGAGAACGAGTCAGCGCTGCCCCTCTATATTGTGATCATGATGGGCACACAAGGCCATAGAAGATGTCCGCGGCGGATGAACCAGTGCTATAACGACGGGGTTTGCAGCAGCAACAGGACCGGAACGCATGTAAAATGTCGATGAGTGAACCCAAGGTCGACGATGGCAAGAACACTTCCTGAAGCGCCTTTTGCCGGAATTCAACGCCTTGAACGAACCTGGAGAACGTGCCGCGAGTGCTAGGTTCCGACCAGCCGATTGTAAAGTGCGACACGGGAGTGATAGAGCTCTGGATAGGAACAAGTCGAATGTAGATATTTGTCTAAACTGTTAAACGATTCGAACACTGAAGCTGAAATTGAAACTGTCTTAACGCTGTAAAATATCCCATTGACAACGTCATCAATCTAGTGTCATACCCGCCGCGGTGGCTCAGTCAGCTGCAGGCGTTGTGCTGCTGAGCACGAGCTCGCGGGATCGAATCCCGGTCGCGACGGCCGCATTTCGATGGAGGCGAAATGCAAACATGCCCGTGTGCTTGCGTTGTAGTGCACGTTAAAGAAGCCCAGGTGGTCAAAATTAATCTGGAGCCCTTTACTACGACCTGCCTCATAATCAGAACTGGTTTTGGCACGTAAAACCCCAGACAGAAGACAGAAGAAGATCAGAAGAGCTAGCGTCATCTGTAGAGCAGCAAAAATCTTGGAAGCGATTATCAGTAGCACTCTTCCTTGACGTGAAAGGCGCTTACGACAACGTTTCCCATCAAGCCATCCTAGACGCACTTTTGACGTTGGAACTAGGAGGGCGATTATTTTGATGGATCCGAAACTACTTGACACAAATGTCCTTGTTTGTACGTACGGAAGATGGTCTGACTACCGACCACTACACATGCCATGGCGTTCCTCAAGGCTGTGTTCTAAGGACTATTCTTTTCAACTTAGCGCTTCTTGGGCTGGCCGATTCCCTACCGGAAACAGTGAGTGTCTCCATCGACGCCGAGGACATCTGCATCTGGGCATCGGCGGTGACTCGCCTGCATGTTCGTGCAAGGCGACAGAAGGCAGCAAAACAGGCATCTGGCTATCGTTGCGCACAAGGCCTAACCATCTCGACAGAAAAATGTGCGTTAGTCGCTTTTACGCGGAAAGCGATGTCTGGTTATCCAGTGTACATCAATGGCCAGCCTATCGCGTACAAGAAAAATCATCAGTTTTTGGGGTGTCATTGTTGACCGGCACCTCTCCTGGAACCCTCAGGCACGGCTGAGGGTTCCAGGATGACATCTTTTTTTATTTAGCGGCCGTGCCTCAGGTTGCCCACTTGAAGAAGAAGCTAACATGTATAGTTCACGTTTTCTAATTCATCGCCGGCAAAACATGGGGCTCATCAGTTGGCTCCATGTTACAGCTGTACCGAGCACGTTTTATCAGATTCCTACGCTATAGCTCTCCCGTGCTTACTAAAACATGCAAATCAAATCTTCGAGCCCTTCAGAGCGTGCAAGCACAAGCACTACAGTTTGCCTCGGCCTTCCCCGGAGCGCCTCAACAACAGGAACAGTTATAATGGCTCAAGACCACCCGATCGCGACTTACATTACCACCGACACGTTTAGGGCCCATATTCGCCCCGTTTCACGGATGCAATCGAGCTATCTTGCCAGCTTGCCAGTACGACGACCACAGGCGTCATTCTCCAACGTGGTCAGCATTCATCGGGCCTCCCTACCATCGGGCGTCGCACCCTCGACACGTTCACCCTCAGCTTTGTGGTGTTTAAAACAACCTGAAGTGCGCCTTTCCGTTCCAGGAATAAGAAAGAAGACTGACCTGCCTAACTTGGCCTTGAAGCAAGCAGCTCTGGATTGCTTGAAAACTGTCTATTTCAACCGAGTCCGCATATATACGGATGGTTCTTCCACTCAGACCAGCTCCACCGGCGCAGTGGTAATACTATCACGATCAATATGCATGAGATACAAGATTTCTCACGTCACAACATCAACCGGTTCGGAGCTTGTTGCCCTCCAAGGTGCCGTTGATTATATTGACAACCAACCGTCTAATCGGTGGGCAATATTATGTTATTCAAAGGCGGCCCTACAATGTCTTTTGTCAGCTCTTCGTCGCAGGTCCTGCGAACAACTCGTCTCGGAGATACCGAGAAATGCACCACCATACGATCGCAAAAGGTCACGACGTCGTGTTTCAGTGGCTGCCGGGTCATTGCGGTATTTCCGGCAACGACATCGGCGACGAAGCTGCTAGGAAAGCACACGAAGGAGCAAATCTTGTTTCTGTGCCTTTATCGAGGACTGACGCAGCCCAACAGCTAAGCAAGCTAGCACACAGTATGGTATTGGAGAAGTGGCACACACCTGAATTCACCCAGCATCGGTTGCATTATGTCGACCCATCTATGCAAGTGCGGCTGTTACTTGGGATTCCGCGAAGGGAGGAAACAATGCTGTGCCGCTTACGCTTAATTGAGTGTTGAATTCACCAATACATATACGTGTTTGATTGCAATGGCTGACAGCACCGAGTGTAGTGCCTGCGGTGTAGATGAGACTATAGAACACCTACTGTGCTACTGCCCATCTTTTGAAAACGAAAGACATGACCTCTTCACAGCTCTAAATCAGTTTCAAAGAAAAACCATTCACCTTGAACAAGATCTTGGGACCATGGCCTGGCATATCGCAGCTACAAAAGGCCACGAAAGTGCTGCTGCGATTTTTAAGAACTACAGGATTGAGTGACCGTCTCTGATCCAGACTGAGTCACTGTCAGTGACATAGAGAAGACAACTATTACCACGTCAGCGGTCTCTACAGTGGGCTTTCTCTTCTTCTCCTAATCTTTCTCTCCCCTTCCCCTTTCCCCCAGTGTAGGCTAGCAAACCGGGCTCAGTCCTGGATAACCTAGCTGCCCGCCTTTCATTTAGCATTTTCTCTCTCTCTACACCCTTAAAAAGTGAATAATGGAGTAAATTGGTCTATAACTTACACAATTGTAAGGGTGTGAGTTATAGACCGATTTACATCGTTATTAGTTTTTTAGGGGTGTAATATAATTTACAGCGTATAGTTTGTGAGAACTCGCAATGATGTACTCGATCTGTCGTTATTAAAAGGTAACATAGCACGCAATTCGGCCGGAAGCCGAAGAACACGATATATATATATATATATATATATATATATATATATATATATATATATATATAGGTGTCCCAGCTAGCCTTAGCCAAGCTGTTAAACGCAAAAAGAAATATTGAAAAAAAAAAGAAAAGAAAAAGAAACACGCGGCAAGATAAAATTTAAGGACCTATGGTGTTCGGTTCTCACGACACTGACGACCGAACTCCGTAGCAAGATAAAATTTAAGGGCCTATGGTGTTCGGTTCTCCCAACACTGACGACCGAACTCCGTAGGTTTTATAATTACATCTTGCACCGTGCTTTTTTAATCTTTTTGCGTGTCCTGGCTAAGGTTAGCTTGGCTAAGGCAATTGGTTAAGGTTAGCTGGGACACACGGTAGTGTGCGAGTCCATTACACGCTCTCACAGATCCGCGCGCCCTGATGCCTGAAGGACCATTGTATAGCTACTATAGATAATCCAAAGGGCCACGTACCTCTAGCATGTACTCTGGCGTTTTCCGCCATTAGCTTCCAGCTCGTGCCTCCCCACTGGCACGGTTCCTCTCGCATCCTCTCGCGAAACTCTAATTGCAGGGTCTCCGCGATTTTCTCTGTGATTTCGCTCTACGCTGCCGTAAACGCTTTCCTCGAGTCGTCTGTATACGTATACGCGAGGGAACGCTCGTGAAATAAGCGCCGCGCTGGCTGTTATCACCGAACGCTTCCGGTCGCTGAGTGCGCAGAGAACTTGACTGACGCTTAACTCTGTCTTCGGTGCGTTGATTGTGTTTATAATACGTCGGTGCTTGTTCAACGGAGACACTATATAGTGTGCATGCGAGTCGGTCACCGTAAATATATAGTAGATCCGATTGTGACCTATTTCAGAAACGCGGAGTTCATCCATCTCAATCGCATCAAGCTCTATAGCAGCAGAAGCCTGGACGGCAGCTTCACGACTGCCTTTTATTGTCAGACAAATCACATCCGAATGCAGCGCCTTTGTTTGAGAAAATCTCTCGTTCTAATAGAAAGGTTGTATGAATCGTTGCACGGCAAGAAATATCTGCTAGGGGCTATCGGAACACGGAAGAGCTGCCGGGTGTTGTTGGTTTCCTCAATAGATTGAGCCGATCAAAGCGTGCCAGATGCGAGCCTTTCCTGCGACGATTCTTCGTGGGAAGTCTCTTGATGATCGATGATGTTTAGCATGTCGTGGCAACAAATGCATTAGATACGAGACAGGCTGTTGTTGATGGACCTGGAAATAATTCTGACGATTATTTAACGCGAAAACAAATTTAATGAGTACATTAGCGCTTTTTCGCGTTCCACACGCATCGGAATTCGACCACCGCGGCCGTGAGTTCAACTCGTTGTCTCATGCGCAGTGTAAGAATGCTGTACCATGGAGTTGGTTGTCCCCGATTCAATCATGCGATACGGAGCTCGTCAGTGCACGATAAGGCTATACGCACACTGCCATTGCAAAATCGCTCAATAGAGACGTGCCAGTTCGTTTGTCCTGCCCTGTATTTCGTGAAACAGATCAGGTACAACAAAGGGATCCTAAAATGTTGCTCGAAACTTCCAAATGTCGCTCGCTGACCGAGTCAGTAAGGAACTAATGTTATCGCGAGTGACATTTAGTGCTACGGTTGTTGCCAGCGACGACCTACGAATACCGCGCATAGAGGAAGTTAGCATTCAATTGTAAACGTGGGGACAGCGTAATTCACGCCATGGTCCAAGACGACACAGCCGAACCGAGTCTCAACCGCTCACAAATGGTACCGACGCGACCACACCGACCGGTCGTTCATGAAATCCCGACGACTAGCACATATCTGCCTGGTGACATTGACCTTGCGCAGCGCGAGTCGTCGGAGTCCCGTCATTCCTTCGAATTGGGAATGGAATGTCATTTTTCGACGGCAGGTGCGTATTTCGCAGGTGCCGAATCACTGAAAGTTTTGTAGTGCATCTGTAGAAAGTGTTAAGCTGGAAGGCACACGCGAGCTAGTCGTTATTTTGGCAACCATAAGTCTAGAACGCTATTTCTTGTTCCCTTTAGATGCAAGCTACAGCAGATCGGGTAGGTGGGAATGATGATTGCGAATGCTAAACTATTTAAGAGAAATGATTGGCGCGGTTGAATGCTGCCGTAGTCTGTGCAAGATGTCATTAGTATATTTGTTCATCTACGTGCAAGCGCGACTAAGATGTCCGTTGTCTATTCTGACTGTATTTATAGAGAACCTTGTAGGAGAGTAGAAAGTTCGTCGACTCATGGCACAGATGCAACGTGACACAATGTGATCACTTATCAAAAATAAGACATGGAACCTAACTCAAGTTAAGCGCCAATGTAGTTGAAAGAGGCAATAACATGCATGTGTGCGAGTCTCAATCATGCATGTTCCATACTTGATGACATCAAAGGTTTCTACATTCTCACAGTTTGCTTGATCTATATATCTCTGTATGTCCTGTGCATTCGGTGTGTACCGACGGCGGCCGCCGTTTAGAGAGTTAGTTTTTTTTTTTTTTCCTTTACCGACGACGTTCGCTAAGGAAGTTGTTCAAGACACTCGACCATAAACGACCACGGCCAAGCTTTCTTAGCAAATCCTAAATGTTTTGTCCCCCCCCCCCCCAAAAAAAAAAGAAAAAAAAAAAAAACAGGATGTGCAGGTGGTTATTTTGCTGAAGTCATAATTAGCTGCGAATCGCACACTTTTGGGAAATGCACAAACTTCGACTGCTCGATGCGCGTTACAAGTACTGGATGCTCTCGCTCCTGTGCCTGACAGTTAACATTAGAAACATGGCTCGCCCACTTCTGCAGAGGCGACCTTTTCAAGAAGACGTCAAGAATGCCTCAATTCTTCAGTGGAATGCGAGAGGCCTGATATCACGTATTTCTGATTTTCGCCAATTTGTATATGTAAATCGGTTCCCGGTGCTAGTCATCTGTGAACCAAACGTGAAAAATATCCTCAAATTATCAGGATACGGAGCTTTTACCTCCGCCACGTGTGACAAAATCAGCAAGGTCCTCGTTTATGTTCGCAAGGAGCTCACCTAGGTGGCCCAGGCCGTGCCTCCTCATGACGACAACCAGTATGTGTGTCTTAGCATAAAGAAGAAGAGGCTCTCCTTCACACTCGTCGCAGGCTACATTTCCCCATCAAGCTGTTTAGACTACAAAAGGCTTGTAAATATTTTGACGTCGACCTCCAGTCCTTGGATCATCACAGGAGATTTTAATGCTATCACCCACTTTTGGGAAGCACAAGAAACAATTTAAGAGGCCAGACTCTTGTATCTTTTGCTTCGGACCATGACCTCTGCCTTTTGAACGACGGCAGTCCAACGTTCTTAAAAGGGTCGTCGTATAGCAGCTGCCTAGACCTGACTTTGGGGTCGCGATGCCTTACTTCGAGCGTCTACTGGTTTACTGACTTGGAAACGCGCGGAAGTGATCATATTCCTACTTACGTTGCCATCAAAGGTCTAAGCAATATGTCTTCCCGTATGGTCTCTCGAACAATTTATTGGCCCGCATTTCAAGCCTCGGTGAACGCCGAATGCCAGAGTGGCCTTGCACGTAGCACAGAGCTTGTGATTGCGGACGCGATGCATGATGCAACACGCTGTTTCTCATAGTCACCTGCTCGCACAGACTTCGGCATTGAATTAGAAAGGCTTCGTGCAGTACGTCGGCGTACCGAGAAGAGATACAGACGCCCAAAGTCGATTCTAGACCTTAGGGAGGCCAGGTGCACGCATAAGAAAATACGTCGTCGCATGGACAAATTAGACAACGAACGATGACATTCATTCTGTAACTCGTTGGACCCCCGCAAAGCACTTTCTCGCGTATGGCGAACTCTCCAGGGCCTTCGCTCTTCTCCTCAGTAACGTCACCCCTTTAAGGCACTGGCTCTCCACCAAGGCTGTCGAGAAATGGATGTTGGAGAAGACTTTTGTGCGGAAACTGCAAGTGACAGAGGGCTACAAAAGGATCTTGAATTGTACGAAGTTCCCCTCATGCAAGTTTCTGCAATGGACGAACCTTTCTCCATGGAAGAAATGGAGGCTGCTTTAGCCATTTGCAGGCGTTCCTCTTCGCCCGGACTCGACAACATAACGTATGCTGCTCTCCGCCACCTTGACCATGAAGCACGAGAGATCCTGCTGCATCATCTCATTGTCTCATGGAGTGACAGTGTTGTTCCCTGAGTGGAAGCGTAGCCATCTTGTACCAATCTTAAAGCAAGGAAAGTCTTCCCTTGAACTGATATCTTGCCGGCCTATTGCTCTCGCCAGCTGCGTTGGAAAGTTGATGGAAAGGATGATCCTCACGCGCCTCGAGTGGTTTCTTGAGCATTACAATGTTTATCCAGACGCAATGACAGGTTTTAGACGTGGTCGTTCGTCGGTCGACAACGTCATTGATCTCGTGTCGTCGATGCAACAACAGAAATCATCCAAACGCCTCTCTGTAGCGCTATTTTTAGACGTGAGAGGTACTTGTGATAATTTCTCCCATGAAGCAATTCTTGACGCGCTCGTGGCTGCTGGAATCGGGCATGGCATGGCAAGAACTTTATTTTGGTCCAGAGAAACTAGGGCCCGAGGGCAAAAGCCCCCAGGCTAATCGTGCTGGAATCGGAGGCCGCACTTTTCGGTGGATTCGGAGCTACCTGACCCAAAGGAGCTTCTTTGCCGTCACCGAGGATGGTCAAACTACCGACCACTATACCAGCCGGGGGGTTCCACAAGGTGGCGTTTTAAGCCCAGTTTTGTTCAACCTGGCTCTGATTGGGCTGGCGGAATCCTTGCCACAGCCTGTCACTCTATCAATTTACGCAGATGACATCTGCATCTGGGCTTCCGGAGTAACTCGCGCGCAAGTTCACGCGAGGCTACAAAAGCTTGCAACGATGACGTCTACTTATCTTCAGTGACAAGGTCTCGGCGTTTCAACAGAAAAATGCGCATTAGTCACCTTAACGCGAAAATCGATGGCTGAATACCCTGTTTGTATTAATGGCCAGCCTATTTTGTACAAAAAAACCATCGGTTTTTAGGGATCACTGTCGACCGCGACCTCTCCTGGAGCCCCCATGTATCCTACCTAAGGAAAAGACTCCTCTCGATCAGTCACCTCTTCAAAGCTATCGCCGTAAAAGCATGGGGACCGTCGGTGAGTTCTATGCTGCAACTATACAAAGCGCTCTTCATGGGTTTTTTTGCGCTACAGCACTCCGGTGTTGTCAAGCGCCCGGAGGACAAACCTCAGAGTGCTTGAGAGTATGCAAGCTCAAGCACTTAGAACTTGTCTTGGCCTACCACGATGCGCTTCAACAGCCGCAACAATTGTCATCGCCAGGGAACATCCCATCAGAACGTACGTCGCCACAGACACCCTTCGAGATCATCTTCGACACCTTTCCCGACGACAGTCTCAACGCCTTGCTTCTCTCTCGGAAAGTAGACCAGATGCAACATTTTCAGCATTGTAACCTCCTATAGATCTTCTCTTCCATCAGCCTTAACGCTTGCAGCAAGACCACCTTGTCCTTTGTGGTGTCTCCTGCAGCCACAAGTGAGGCTCTCCATTCCAGGAGTTACAAAGAAGTCCGACTTGCCTACTTGTGCCCTGAATCAAGCTGCTCTACATCTGCTGCATGATTCCTACTCTGATCGAATTCACATTTATACAGATGGCTCTTCAACTCTGACCAGTTCTACTGACGCGGTAGTTATTCCGTCGGCATCATTCTGTAAGTAGTTCAACATCAGCCACGTCACAACATCGACATGGTCTGAACTTGCCGCCCTCCGTAGCACAGTGCTTTATGTGCACGAACAATCACCAAATAATTGGGCTATATTCTGTGATTCAAAGGCAGCCCTACAGTCACTTTTATCAACTCTGCGCTGCAGCCCACATGAACAATTGGTAGCAGAGATACGATTACGCTACCATCAAGCGGTCGTCAGAGGCCACGACATTGTATTTCAGTGGCTACCTGGGAACTGCAACATCCCTGGCAATGAATGTGCCGACAAACCTGCCCGTGAAGCACACGACGAATATGAAAGAATATCAATACCATTGTCAAGAACGGATGCAGCGCAGGCACCTCAGCAGTCTTGCCCATACTATAACTCTAAGAAAATGGAATACACCAGAGTTTACCAACCGGCGCCTATATGCCATGGACCGACAGATGCAATTACAACTTTTACCCGGATTTAAACGACAAGAAGAAACCTTACTGTGCCACCTGCGAATAGGAGTTTCTTTTACAAACTCCTATTCATTTCTAATTGGAATGGCGGACAGTGCCAACTGCAGCACATGTGGTGTTGAGGAAACCACCAGACATCTCTTATGTGACTGCCCCAGATACGAAGAAGAGAGGATTGCCCTTCGGACGGCTTTGGGGCACTTAGACGACAGACCTTTTACAGAGGAGAAGATCTTGGGCCCGTGGCCTCGTGCGTCTGCTATGTACAGGGCTACAAAGGCGCTGCTGCGTTTCCGGAAGTGCACAAACCTGTATGACCACCTGTAACGAAACTCAGCGATGAACGCTTGACAGTGTAAATGTGCAAGGTGTGAACTTCTCTCTTCCTTCTCCTCTTTCAATCCCTTCTGCCCCTTCCCCAGTGCAGGGTAGCCTACCGGGCTCAGCCTGGTTAACCTCCCTACCTTTCCCTTACGACTTTTCTCTCTCTCTTAACAGTTTCGTCAGTACGCTTTGCTAACAGCGCCAAAAACGGCACGCCGTAACCAGCCTTCGACACGCAGTTGTCTCTCCGCACTCTTATATATGCAACAGGTCACACGTACTCAGCAGGGATCGGAACGCTCGCGACACGGAACGCAAAGTGGCACCGCCTCCGGTGGCTGAATGGGTGGGCGAGGGGTGACCAGCCCGTAATTGCTTAACAACGACGCCATCCTGGTCTCTCCCCGCCTTATATTCCACGGTACACCGCCATGCCTCTTGCGGCGGACGAAGGTTCGACGACCCCACCCTGCTGCGTTCCTCTATAGAGGAGAGAGCCCAGGGTGCCCCAGTGGGACGCAAAACATCACTCGCAGGAATGTTCTTCCGAGCGCTGTGTCATCATCGGGCATAACCCGTTCTCGTCGCGACGACGGCCATATGCGCGGGTCATCGTCGGCACCACGGGGGGGAACCTCGAAGGTGGTTGTGCGGCTACACGCGTACGGAGCGACGCGGCGCACAAGACAAGAACACGCGTGCATTCGTAACCGGGCAGCCACGTAATTCGTATCGGCCAACGCCCTCGAGCAAGCGGAGGCGCCGTTCTTTCCTGGCGATGTCGTTGTGTAACACCCGGTCATTTATTTGCGCTTCGTTGCTTCGCAGCTACTGTAGTTATATACATAGCAGTGAACGCAGCTGTAGCAGTCAGAATTTTTCCGTCATTAGCGCTCGCGTAGACGCTTATAGAAACACTGTGTTCTGCTATACTGTGCCCGTTAAGTCTCTCTCACACTGCCTTGTCATTCCCTCTTTCAATTCCTCGTCCCCTCTCACCCATGCAGGGTCGCCAACCGGACAAATCCGTCTAGTTAAACTCCCTGCCTTTCCTTACTTTTCTCCCTCTCACTCTTTTCACTGAATTCACCTGGAAGTTGCCATCACTCGACGCTATGCCTATCGCATCGAACTTGGGGACATCCCGAATGGTGGATGCTGCATGCCAAGTGCCTGAGACTCTGATTCATCGTGCGTTCTGCGACTGCCCTGAACACGTGCCACAGCAGAAGACGCTGGCAAGCATCGCAGAGCAAGCAATGCTGGAAGGTGCAATTTTCGACCACATTGTATAACCGCACGACAGCAAAAAACAGGTACGAGTGCTGTTCTAGACTATTTACAAAAGAGTGAACTGGGCTTTAGGCCTAGAGAAGATGATTTCGCTAATGTTGTTTTGGTACGTAATCCCTTCTTCTTGTCCTCCCATCATCTTTCATACATTTTTTCTGACCCCAGACGTTCATAATTTTTTTAGAGCATACTAGCTCCGCCGAGGGAGAAAGACGAGGTCCATTTGGTTTGCCTGCACTTCCTGAACTATAGTTATGAGCATTGGACTTTGGGATTCGTTTCATGAATTCAACATGGCGGCCCTTGCATTTTGCCATTAGTTTCATATACGTCTCAGGGTTCGCGCATAACGAGTTTGTAGCATTTCCCTACCGTGATTGCGGGACCTATAGTGCAACATTCAGGGAGGGGTCGTTTGGCTCACTGTGCTTAAGCAGGAATTAAAACTGGACCACCGTAAACCACTTTGCGCGTCGCTAGGCGAATCGAGAGAAGGGCAAATCAAGTATAGATTGGGTTAGAGGAACCCATGAGCTTGTCTGTAGAAGCTAGATATATGAAATCTTTGCGAAGAGTGCACCAAAGAAAAAAAAAAAAACTCTCAAAGCTTCTCTTCGCCAGAGGCGACAAGACATAGATTTAAAAATTGTCGATGAGCGTCGACACCCTCGCAAAGAGTCACGGAGTGAACGCAACTGATGACAACGTCAATCGTGAGTGTACCAGATGCGCATGGAGTCTTAGGTAAAGATACCGAGAGGTAAATGGAAGCTGGAGAAACGTCAGCCTGCTCACGTGTCTGGAATGTAACTCCAGCTGAAAGATACGGGCATGAGATGACGCGACGCAACTGGCAGTATAGAGTCTGCTGCGTGGCACGAATGATTAGATTGAGATTATTTCCTGTCTTGTTTAAAATAGGGTCAGGAGAGGCGCTAAGATAGCATGTGCAATGATTACTTTATTGCCCTTTGTTCCTTCAAAATGAAAATAGTAAAGTGAAAACAAATCAGGATATAATAAATAAATATTTTAATGTACTACCCTTTATTTCACACTGTGCTTGCGTTGTAGTGCACGTTAAGGAACCCCAGGTGGTCAAAATTAATCCAGAGCCCTCCACTACGGCGTGCCTCATAAGCAGAACTGGTTATGGCACTTAAAACCCCAGAAAGAAGAAAAAGAACATTACCTAGGTTTGGTCCAGTTACGTGGCGTTTGCATATTCTTAAAGTTTGGCTCAAATTACGTGAAACATCCTATATACTTCACGTTGCATAGTGCGAATGTGTGAGGTGAGTGGACGACGGCCAAGCACTTGGCGACGATCGTATTGAGTTTATGGCAGTGTAATTGACGAAATTCGCCGGAATTCGCGAAAAAAGAAGGAAAATAAAATATTACACATTGAAAAAAAAAAAAAAAACCCGCCCGCCGCGTTTTCTTCTGTAACACGCGCATAAAGGTAAAATAACAATTGTTCAAGCACCTTGCCGCGTATTCAAAAAAAAAAAAAATCACACAAGCTTAAGCCATTCGTGAGAACTAAACACTGCATATCATGAGAGCGATGGCAATATTTGCGAATATGGTCGGTAAATGACGTACGATTATCAAGCACAAAAAAATACTGCGATTTCGGCCCGTGAACCTATAGTACTACACTGTTTTCCAACGTTTTCTGAAGACTGTAGCCAAAATTACGGTTGTCAAAACTGTCTAGCGGCTGTATTCAACTATACTAAACGCCTGTGGCAAGATCACACTCACGGTTAGAACATCGTGGACGTTCTATATATTTTCGCAATAGCTACTGGTAGTTACAACGGCTATAAGCGGAGTGCTTATATGCGTGTATTTCGTTTGGGACCCGTATACTGTAGTGTATTGAGTTATATAATTCCACGAGATAGTCTAGACCTGCTAGAAGGGATAGGAGGCGGCAATGCCACAACATGTGCAATTTGAAATTTCAGGGAATATAAGTGAAAATTAATAATGGTCCTTCTTTGCTTCGTACTAACACACACGTCATTAAAATCTCCGTGCGTATTGGCAACATTTCTTCAATGGCACAGGTATAGTAGCTCGACGGTGGCCTCTAAGCCCCCGACATATGCGAAACATATCATGAACAGGTCTTCTGGCCGACTTGCCATTCATCTTAGAAGCAAAATGCGCTTTAACCATATTGCTTGTGATTGCGTAAAAAGAAATAAATTATAGAGTGCTCGTGTCCTCTGAATGCCGACACCTTCGGCGCCCTGCTTTCTGCTATATACAATGAGACAGCTTGTCCCCGGGCTGACGAATCCGTAGCAGAGAATATTATACATGGTGTCACCGGGGCGTTCGATGTGCTTCGAATATATGGAGTGGGGGAGGAGGCTGGAAGACCGTTAGTATCATGTAGTTTCAATGAGTGGGGAAGGGCGTATGTGGCCCCTGCACCTCCCGCCCTCACCCCATTATTTTATCGTCCCGCTGCTATACGCAGTATATATGTAAGATCGCGAAGCATATACTTGAAACCGCGCATCGTATTCAGTTCGCAGTGGTGCATGAACGCGCTCGCACTCCTTCGTCAGATTCAGAGACTCGCGCACGCACGCACGCGCATGTGACAGGCAGAACAAGCGGTTACACCGGGCAAATGAGGACGCGTGTCGGGAAAAGGAACCGCGCCGTCTGACCTTACGATCCACGCATGCGCTTCCGTACGAGCTGGGGACCCTCGAGTTCCCGTACACGAGCGAGCCGTGCCTTCAAAGAAGAGCCCGCACACGCCAGCATCTGACCCCGCGGAACGTTGCGGCACACCCCTGTGTCGTTCTCGCCGGTAGTCCGCCTCGGAAGGCAATTCCGGCCGGTGTCTGTATACGTGCCCACACACGGTATACGGACGCGACACCATACACGCACCATTGTGTGCGCGTGTGTGTGCGTGTGCGTGCGTGCTTGTGTGTGTGGGGAGCTAGGGGGGGGACACCTTTTACGTGCGCTTGAGACAGCACGGGCCGGTGGTGCAATAGCACGGGGCATGCCGCGGTCTGCGGCATCTATTGCGCGGCTTTCCGTCCCTCCCGGCTGTATATAGCCGGGATATAGTCGCTTTGTTTCGCGACCGCGGCGACAGAGGCCATTTTCCTTCGTGTGTTTCTGTGTGTGTGTGTGTTTGTAGGGTACAGTAGCATCCGCGCGCGCCGAGGACTGGGCAGCCCATCCGTAATGGTCGCGATGGCTTCCAGCCGCGCCGGCTGACAGACCGCCTCCGTAGTCTTGTAGGCGGGAGGCCGTCTTCGTATAGCACTGTTGTGCTTTTCACGTCGCTGTGTTTACAAGCGCCAACAGCACTGAGTGCGCCTAGCTTAGCCGCTTACTGCGCCTATATACCTACCCGACTCTGCCCCCTTTGCCTGTTTTCGCACGCGCATGGACACAGTAGTCTCGATGGTGTTCATGACACCCGCTCCGGTGTGCATGGCATGTCTGCACGCATCGTGGTGGTTCTTCGTGGTTGAAGGTCGTGTCACGACGACTGCATACGCGTATTGCGGTCGCAGTGAAGTCCATCGGAACGATTAAATTGCGCTTTACTGAATACTGCTGTTTAGTGTCTCCACCGATGCTGCTCCTCGGGGCGGTTGCGGCCAATTTGTCGCGTAATGCGGGCCTTCGGATAGCTTGGTTGAGTTTTATATTACGCTACGCGAATTTAGAGCAACTATTGGAATTGCCAGTGGAGGAAGGGTCTAATCTATTCTAAAATGGAAAGGTAGCTTCGGTTTTTTTTTTTTTTTTTTTGATGGATTGCTTGAGTGTGTGTTGTACTGATTCTAAACTTCCTCGAATGCTCCTTGAATAATAAAAGCAACCCTTATACATTTATGATTGTGCTTGCAACACCGAATATAGGTCGACTATATCGGACAACTTTCCGGTTACACTTAGTACATGTGCTGTAAGTGCGTGGTGTATATGCCTTAACAACGTTTTCTTTTTTTTAATGCTTGGTTTTGCACCGAGAAAACGAACCGGGAGCCGTGCTTTGTATATACGTGACCCGTTTCGTATTTTTTCTTTCTTTCTTTCTTCTTCTTATTATTATTATTACTCTTCAATGTTTTTTAATGATTTCTGCCATTTGTCATTGACGCGGACGCCACTGCGCCGTCGTTATCGCTATTATTGGCCACTCGGCGAGTTCGGAGGTAAGAAACGAAGAGTGCTAAATGGAAATGGATCGTTAGAAAATACGACCCCAAAATCGTATTAGCAGAACTTATGTTACGATTGATTGGCCGGTGCGCGAAACATGCGCAATGAGATGGCGATCAAAGCGCTTACTAACGAAGCGCCAGCGATTCGTGAATCCTAAGATAGGTTTGGTGAATTCGGACAGTAATCTTCCACGCGGTGTTCCGAACGTATGCAGTAGAAAGACTGAAGCGCTTCTTGAGTAATAAGTAATGTATGTCTAATATGGGCATACGGTCCTGAAGAAACACGCGGTCTTTATTTTCAGAGGGGTGAGTCGGCGTCGAAAGTCCACGAGGATCGATTTCCTCAAAAAAAAAAAAAAAAAAGGCAAGATTTCTCTCAGTTCGGGCGTGCAGAGTCTCCCAATCTCCGCGGAGATTCAGGTTCCTACCCGGCGCTCAAGCTCAGTGGCTATGGCGGACGTTGCACCGCTGAACAAGAGGTCGCGGGTTCAATTCCAGCCGCGGCGGCCGCATTTCGATCGGAGCTGGAGTGCAAAAACACTCGGTGTATCCGTGCATTGAGTGCACGTCAAAGAACCCCGGGTGGTCAAAATTAACCCGCATTCACCCGTATACGGCGTGCCTCCTAATCAGATCATGGTTCTTTCGAGTAAAGCCACATACCTGAATCTTTATTCAGCTTTTTCGTCGATCGTGCGCCCCGTAAATGTTTGGCACAATAGTACGTGCGTGGCGGCGCATGCCCACTGCCGCTTTCGCAATACGTGTTCAATTGGCCCGAACTCATGAGCTTTTTCAATGTGCTAGGCAAGCAGGAGGCCACTTAAACGAGGGAGCAAGTGTTTAGTTGTATGATGACGATAACGCTTTATTAGAGTGGATGGCTCGTCTACCTATGCTATATAATGGTAACGGAGTTGGAAGAAACGGGAACTGTCGGCAGGAGCCCGCTATTTAGAACTGCTCCCCCGCGCGATTACACCCGGCAGAGGATATCCGGTGCCCTCGGAAGAAGCGTATACAGTTGCACGCAGGACACTGTCGGCTTCCGCCGAGTTTATTCTCCGTACGAATACGGCTTGGCATAACGGCCGGTGATTACAACGGTGGCACTATTACACGCACACGCGCGGGCTGCTCCTGTAGAGTGCGCAGGACGACTCTCACTCCCATTCATGAGCCAACTTTTCTCAATTTTATCACACAAGGACGGTAATGCATGTGTGACGAGGTTAACCAAGCTCATTACTCAGTAGCAGGCACACAGAACGGTGTGAGCATTGTTCTCCCGCCGAGAAAATTGGGCGGTATACACTTCGTCTCGAAAGTATGCGGGCCGCACTGGGCGGCACTTAATTAAGCTCGATTGCGTACTCGTCCATGAGCACACTTATTCACGCTCACTCTTTTCAGCAGTTGCGAGGGTGAGCTTGAATCAACGGCGAAAGGCGTGAGTGAACGTGATTATGAACGTGAATGAGTGGTGGGCGTGAGTTTGCAGTAGCTGCATGAAACTGGCCTATAGATGCTTACATTTGATTTAATTCTGACGTTATGCCACGTGGCAACCCGAGAAAAGAATAATTTAAAAAAAATGAACAGGAGTGGGTAGTTGTTAGTGTGACCGGACGTGAGTGAGTCCTAATGAGTGTGAGCCGCACGGTGCGATCGAGCATGAATTTGAGTAGGTGCCGTGGAGTGTGAGTGGCTGTGAGAAAGACAGTGGGTGAGCACCGATGAGCGTAAGTGGATCTGAGCGTGAATGTGAGTGACTGCGTATACCGAAAAAAAAAAAGATATGGGTGAGTGAGTGTGAGTGACGGCCCACTTATTATGCCAACCCGTGATCACGCTCGGTACGAGACACGTACTCGTTTGAGTCCTACAGAGATGCAATGCCCTGGAGAGAGAGATTTATCATCGTGACTCTCGAGAGCTTTGGCTACAGAAGTCTCGCAGAACCCGATATAGCTGCCCTATATTTAAAGAAAACACGCACAATATGAACGTCCTGCCTTTACATTTCGAGAGTTGCCAACTTCTCCTTTTCTTAATCTGATTTTTTTTCTCTGGAAGTGACGAGTCTGACGACTTGTCCACGAGCACATCTTATCCCCGCGCACGCGCTGGCTTGCAAATTTCTGACAATAGGAACAAAAACTAGCGTTTCCTCGTGTATGTTTTGTAGAACGTTCTATTTTACAGTTACATTTTCATTCGCTCCAATTCCTTTTTTGCTTGCCCGTTTGTTGATTCCTTCATCTTAACGCGGTACGGCGAGGGGCAAGCGTCTTTTGCTGTATGCTTTTAGCACACGAATGTTGCGCACCTCAACAACCTTTCTTGCTCATAAACAACCTGCTTGCCTTCTTCCGCACCATCTGCCCACTCGACGAGTTTTTCCACCCCGTGGCAACACAGGCGCTACGAGATATACGCTGTTGCAAGTGTCTCCGAATTATATCTCCCCCCCTCTCTTGATCCTTAAATGTGCGCCCAAAGCACGGCACAAGAGCGTTTCTGCATTACGTCCCCATTAATTTCGACCGTATGTAGCCGTCGGGAATCGAAACCGCGACCTCGCCCTCATCAGCGGCGCAACGACTGACTCGACCGCGGCGGGTATTTTCTACATCCTTTTACGCCTGCAGCCAACGAGTATAAAGCCAACCACGTATGAACGCACTGCCAGAAATTGTCGTTTATCGCCGTTCTATACGTCTCGTTGCTAAAACAACAACTTGTACGCACATACGGGTCACTAGGCACAACCAAGCGCGTTAGCTTTAAAGTCTGTACGTTTGAGGGTAAATCTGCTGCGCGAGCACAGGCGGAAGCACAGAAAGAAAGAAAGAAAGAAAGAAAGAAAAAAAGAAAGAAAGGAAGAAAAAGAAAGAAAGGAAAAAGGAAAAAAAGAAAGGAAGAAAGAAAGAAAGGCAAACTGTGGGCTCCCACGGACGTGCTGCCCAAAGGGCTGCCTCCTTTGGTGCCGTGTCTGCGGATTTCTTAGTTTTCTTTCCCTAAGGTGCACCTCGGCCAATGCGGCGGCGTACCGTTCCGCCGGCGCTCACGTCTGCGTGCGAGGACGAGCGCTTGGAGCGTGCCGCCCCTTTCTTCCGCATTGTGCCTCGCGCGTGTCAGCGAATACGTGCGAACCTGGTGTTTCCTGCACGCACAGCGTGCGGCCATTTCACACAGACCCGAAACTTTGTGTCTGCGCGCACCTACGAGCACGGACACCCGAGAGAGAGAGAGAGAGAGAAAAAGGGAAAGGGGGTAGTAGTAGTAGTAGAACGGCGGTCTGAGTAGTTTTGTGCAGTATATGATGGAAACCGGTGTTGGGGGGGGGGGGGGGGGGGATTTCGGAAGTGTCGCAGTCGGGGACACAGTGTGTACAGCGACAGGCGCGCCACTGGAGGACGTGAAGGCGTGATAGCCATTTTTCGCGGCGAATATGAGAGCCAGGAGCGCCGACTTCGGTTGAAGAGAAACTCGACTGGGAAACTATAGAGCGCTGGGACGACGAACCACAAAGAAAGAGAATAGATATACTAGCGCTAAATTACAATTAAAATTTCTACCGCGCACAAGGTAAAATATATGCGGACACATTACGCATGTCACGTGAGTAAAAAAAAAAAAAAAAGAAAAAAAAAAACATCAAGGGCACGTGTCTACAAATCATCAATGCAGTTGAACTCTGTATCATGAAGTGATAAGGATGGTTGAGCTTACGCATATAAAGCGGCATTCTTGGGGATGAGACACCCCTCCGAGATTTCGCTCGCTCTTCTTAAACTTGAACTGTATGTGAAAACAGCGCGGAGCAACAATGGATGAAGAAGAAGCCAATCCGTCACCGTCAGAATCCGGATACGGTGGCTGGGGAATCCAACCCCAGACCTCCTGCTCAGCAACAAAACGCCTTAGTCACTTAGTAATAGACAGTTTTAGTTTAGCGTGGTTACCGGAATAGCGGGCGTACCGGAATAGCGGGATCCAAATGCGCATGCGCAGAACGCTAAACGACCCATACCGTTTACCGTGCGCACGCTATTTCTCAGAGTTAACGTTACCGTGTTAGCGTGTTTACGTAGTGTACGTAAAACATGGCGGCGGTCCCGGCCGCTCGCTTCAAACTGAATTTGGAGTTGCTGTTGAATAATTGACTTCGTTGGTAGGAAATGACTGCGTAAATGCCTTTCGCTTACCTTCAGGCAGGATCGACAATAAGTTTTTATGGATAATTTAGCGGAGTTTACGAGATCGCTTCTCGTTTCGAACGCGACTAAGCCTAACGAAAAAAAAAAATTCTACGAGATGTGAGCACCACCTGTCGATAAAGTCGGGAGATAGGCGCGACGACGGCATATGGCCTCTGAGATTGAAGAATTTCGGAGGCTATGGTAGACAGCTTGTACTGCTTGTCTGTTTCGTTGCAGATCGACGGACATGTGAAGTAAAAATACAACGCGCTCCTGGCTTCCATTGCGCTGCCTATCGCACTTTCCGGACACACACACACATAGAATTAGGTGCCCTATATGCGAAATTCAAAGCGTAATGGAATAGCGTCCCGCACGTAAACTACGCTATCACGCTATACTAAAACTCTCTTTCTGCAAAGTTCGTTTGCGGAACGGTAACGCTATTTCCCGTAACCCCGCTATTACGCCGGATGTTGAAAGATAAACTTACAGGATGCGGGGATTTCATCCATACAAATCAGCACGACCTGACAGGTGCTCGGCTTTGATTCTTGTATTTAGCTTTTTAAGCTAAAAAAAAAAAATATCCGCATAGAGCTGTCAAAGTCGCCTTCTTGGCCATACGTAAATGGCTTATATGGTAACATACGTAAGAACTAAAAGGACGGACGGTCATTTCGAATGATGGTACTACTGTCCTGTGTAATGCTCACCCGATCTTTTACGGTACTAGAATGAATGAATGAAGTCCTTCTTATCGAATGGTTAGCACAGGAGTCGGGATCCCGCTTTTCTTATTCTCTCAGATTTCCACAACAAGCCTCCATCTTCCAAGTACCACTTCTACTTAGAATTTCTGTTGCTGTTGCTTAATAAGTGTAGACATCAGTGCAGTCTTTGTACGAACCTTTATTAGCTGCTGACGGGCGTTGTATACAACCGAAAGAAGTACGTGCTTCGTATTACACCACTAATGAGGTAGAGAGTGATCATTCTGTAATTATTTAAAAAGCTCCTATAATAACCCGGTCAGCTTCACACTTAAGGTGTACACCATTTGCAACATTTGCCCTATTATCTCCAAATATGACATTACTGCCGGCTTTGATTCTCCTAGGAATGCGGTGCAAGTTCTGTAAGCGTTCCATATAGCGACTCTGAACAAGTATAAAACGAGTTTTCATCACTGGCGTATTTCATTTCCTTTAGGCGCTAATCAACCCCGGTACTTCAAAATGTTCCCGCACATCACGCCTAACACGTCCCCTCCATTATCTCCAAATACAAAATCCGGCGAACGATCGAATTATCTCGGGACACCGTGTAAAAAAAACAAGCATATAACACTTTCCCGTGCTTCTAATCACACCAACAGCTTCACCGTAAAAAAAGGTGCGGTCGCACGGGCACGCTATTGCCGAGTCCAGTCAGTTTGGTCGCACTGTCTGCAGCGCTAAGCGGCGCAGTCGTCGGCGTTGTGCAACCCGCGAAGCGAAATGCCATCGCGTCCAGCCGACCACGGCGGTGGGAAGCAAGCGGTCGCGCTCTGCTGGCGCGAGACTAACCCGCTTTAAGCGGCGGCCCCATACGCCGAACGGCACCGCGCGGCTGCTGGCGGTTCTGTGGGACGTGCGGGGCCGTCGCTGCACTTTCCGCTCGCACCGATGCGCAGCGGTCCGTGGGCAACGACACCGTGCGTGCGAAGGGGTGCATTCACGCTGCGTAGTCCTTGATCGGTCACAAACTTAGCAACCAGAGAGATCTCACGCTGCGTAGAAGACAGTCGAGTCTTTTCACTAGACACAGTTTGCGCAATGTGTACTTCAAGGGACAATGTAAAGAACAACGCTGAAAGAGTTTGGCGTTGGTAAAGGTATGTATAGGTAGGGTTTAATGGGCGTCCAACTGGAGAGGTGGGAAGCAGCTGTATGCCTACGACAACCTCTGTTCGCATGTAAGGAAAATACAAATTTGCTTAAAGGAACGATAAGTAAACCCGGTAATATAAAGGAGTATTTCAAACCTGTCTTTCAGCTTCTTCACATCATTTCGCGTCTTGTCACCCCATGACAAGTTTTGTCTCTTGCATTACTACGACGTCCCAGCGGACACGTCATTGTGACACGTCATCCGCAAAAAAAATTTCTTTACTAAGCAGCAAGATTCGTGTAATAGAGGGAGTTCGGCAGTTCAAACAGCTCCTTGAAAGCTTTCGCACGAAACGGTCAGCTACAATACGCCCACGGACACGCTGCGAACGAGTGACGCGCTCAGACGAAAAACAAAGCGATCACGGGCACGCCCATCTCCAAGAAAGAGACCGTAAAAGGGCGGCTCCGAACTCGCCCACCGCGGTGATCCACAGGTAAAGAAGACGGCGGGATGCTGTCTGTGCCCCATTCAAGTGTAAGAACACAATACGTATGTGTGCGCAGCGCTTGCCGTGAACACACACATTTACTTCAACGGCCACGCAGCTATACGGAGTAGGCCTTCCGCAGCGGGCTACCGCGGGACTTCAGAGACAGGCAGGCTCTCCTCTGGCAGGCGACGCAGTGCAAGCGTCACGATTCACGGTCGGCGGGAGCCCGTAATTGTCAATTAAGTGACGCCTCGCTTCAACGGCGACTCTAGTGGCCATGTTTGTGTGCAGTGCACCGGTTATGCAGGGAGAGATGCGGTCACTTCGAACGTCGATGAGGGGGACGACGGGTCCAGCAGCTACCGGGGCGAAGAGTGCGATTGTTTGCACGAGGGCCGCGCAGCGGAAGCGGAGAACCAGTCGGAAGCCGGCGGCGTTGCCTTGAGTGGCCGGAAGACGCTGTTCGCACGCGTTGCCGAGACAGCGCCGTGTACAACCACAGCAAAATAGTGCCATTGTTTCCTACGGGTCAAGACTGCGTCCGCTTCGTTCGTCTCTGTTGGTTTCCCGATCCCGCGCCCATTGTCTGCGGGGTTTGCTTTCGTAGAAAAGGTTTGGGATTTGACTATTGTGAGCGAAAGGAAGGACACGGGCGTATATGCAGATTGTTAGGAGGTTGCGGTGTATAAATGAAGCATTGTTTAGCGTGGACACACGCACACGCATTAGCACTTGTGCTTGTGACCACCTTGTAGGACTGATGTTTAGCCCGGTGGAAATCATGGGCTGTGACAATCCCCAGCTGCAAGCCCGACTCTGCGTCATTGTAGAAACAAAATATCGGCGAAATCAGTCACTTCGGTGTTGATAATCGCATCGTTATTGATTGTGCAAATCGGCGCCGCAGGGTGGAGCTGAATTTTCAGCTGGCTGTCGCATTCCATAATTTCCATTTTTGCTTGGTTCGACGCTAGACACATTAATTCGCTTGGTGAAGGCTATCAAGGCAGTAGCTAACTTTTTGAAGAAAACCCTCAATGTTTGGTGCAGCCAAGGATGGTAACTTGCTTTAATAGACGCCATGGTAACGCAGTATATGTCTTCGTGTTCTTGATGTTGGGCAATAACTAGTCGCAGCTGGTGTGTGCTAACTCACCGACACTGCCATGTGAGCAAACCAGAGATCTGCGACGTGTTGTCGCTGTAGCATGGTCGGCTTCCATTGCTACTCGTTTAGGTCCCGAGCAAAGTCACAAAACATTTGTCGCTCACGTGCGAACCTCACAGCCCACGTGTCAGCACAGTGCAGGCGGCAAGCTTTTGCACGTCTAAACGCACAGGCAACTCAAACACACAGCTTCACCCCACTCGGGAGGGGTATATAGTGTGGAATAAGACCGTACGCCGGCACATTACTTCGCATCCAGATTGCCCGAAACGACGCAGTTGTAGGCTTTTTCAATATATATATATATATATATATATATATATATATATATATCATAAGAAGCCAACAAACAATGACACCAAGGACAACACAGGGGAAATTACTTGTACTTAGTAATTGAACTCCCAGAGTTAGTTCTAGTTGTAAAAAAATGTCACAGTTTCGCCCTAAGGGCGAAGCAATGAATGCGATAGCAACACAGCAATGTCATACGAAGTAAGGTGAGCGGCCTTGGTAGCAATATGAATTGTAGTAAACATGAGCTGATTAAGTAAGCAGGTGTGCTGCGGCGTAAGTAGACCGACATGAAGAGAGACTCGATGACCACGAGAAGGCGCGTGTGAAACGGTGGTGTTGATGAGAAGCGCTTACCGTGGGCAGCGCGTGCGAAGGGACACACCTGTAGTGCTGCACTGCCGATCTGGGCAGCATTGCATGTGTAGCGTGCGTTGGAAAATGTGGCCCGACTATTACTAACTGAATGAACAAGCGTGGTGTGAGCGCGCACAAACAAACATGAATAGATCACACTGAATGACTGCAGTCAACGACTGTCAAAACGCTGGCAGCGAGCGTATGTACGTGCGGTCTATCGCTTCAACGGAAACTGAGCCGCGAATGCAGGGAGCATAAAGGTCAGAGCCGTGTGGAGATAAGAGACGGTGCGGTCGAACCAACGACGAGCGCGGTTGTTGGCAGCCTAGAAGTGCCCCCCCCCCCCCCTCCCCCTCCCCCTCCGCTCCCTCCGGCGCTGGCTTCCCGCTTCCTTGCTTGCGCGTGGGAGATTGAGTGCGTTCGCTCTCCGTGATAGCGCGCGTCCCCGCACGCTTCCGCTGGGGCATACGGCGCGCGGCGAAGATTTTATCTATACGGAACCTCACGGCGACGGCGACGACGACGGCGACGGCGACGCCGACGGCAGAAATCCGGTTGAAGTGTCCATATAATTGCTATCGCAATAAAACATAAATACCCCAGAAAGTGGATGGGAAAACGGCTCTGCGGTAGCTCAATGGTGAGAGCATCGCACGCGTAATGCGAAGACGTGGGTTCGTTCCCCACCTGCGGACAGTTGTTTTTTCATCCATTTTCATTTGCATTAATTTATCATTTCTTTATTTCAATTTTCAATTAGTAAGTACAAGTAATTTCCCCTATGTTGTCCTTGGTGTCATTGTTTGTTGGCTTCTTATGATATAATTAATAAAAATCGGGCCCCTCGGTTCCCTTTCTTCTCGTTGATATATATATATATATATATATATATATATATATATATTTCTACCTGTAACAGAAAACGATTATGGCCAGCTGACGATTGCAGCGTGTAACTCGTCGAAAGAAAATGCACGCCGCAGACTGCGCGCGTCCTCTTCTCGTGGCTCACATTTGTCTCGCGCATATACATACGTGCGCGACTGCATGCACGCGGTAAACCAGTGCGCTGTAATATTTGTATGCTCACGCAGACTCCATCACGAAGAGAGAGAGAGAGAGAGAACGGCGGCATAATAAAGCACGTAGCATTCCCCCGACGCGAGGTTACACGAATGTCCGGGCTCGGTTTTCGAAGCCGCGTGTACACCATTCGCGATACGGCCACGAGGCCCCCATCCCGCTTCCGCGAACCGGTCGGCTCGTCGAGGAAAGACAACGCGTTGAAGTTCAAGGTCTGGCTGCAACCTCGTCGGGAAGCAGAAGAAGAAGAAGAAGAAGAAGAAGAAGAAGAAGGTTGAAAGAAGGAAGTCTGGGAGGCGGTGGGTGTAGTCGGTCTGATCGGATACAATGAAAGACTCGCTACACCGATTATTTTTTAACGGCGAGCCGCTAGGTAAAACGTGAGCGTATATACGTGTACGGCCGTGAGCGACACTCAGACGAAAAGCGCGCACGATTCTTATGCGGCGGACGCGTGCTAGCCTCTTGGTTTTGCCGCTGTGTGGGCTGTTTTCTGCCCCGTGAGTTGGAGGCGGATTCGACGACGGCGTGTCGTGCAAACTGTGGCCCCCGAGGTGCGCTAAATGGCACTTCCTGCAGAAATGGGACGCCTTTATTGTGCGTTTTGAATGCGTGACTGCAATGCGTAATGTTCCGTGTACAGCTACTTTGTGATTCACTCTTTTGTGCAGAGACCGATGTTGCTGCCGAGAGCGATGGCATCTTGAATGCGGATTTCCCGGAAACGGAGGACACTTCGTGCTATATACTTTGACTAAAAGCGTTCGCACAGTATATAATCGCTCTAAGTCGCGTGGTCCCGTTTTCTCGTTTATTTGTATGTGTATTTTCTTCGTGCGCCAGAGTGTGAGATTACGTGCTGACTAACCTCGCAGGCAGGGTGCAAATTTGAAGACATTAAGGTGGAGAACTTCACTGGCGGTACCTTAGAAGCCGCTCAACGGCCAAAAAATCCGTTCAACGTACCTAACTGCGGTCCACAATGTTCTAACTAACACTCCATTGAGAGCCCCTACGTAGAAGTACGTGCTAAGGAAAAAGAGGAGGAACCATGAAATTAAGCTAATTCAATCTGGCGTTATATATTAGGAATTCTATTCTACAACATTGAGCAATCGCTGACAAAGAGACTAAGACAACCCGAACTATTACCACGTCCGTCTCAGAAACTGAAATCTAAGCTGTCATTTAGTTTAACATTTGACATCAAGCCAAACCAGTGCAAATCGGCACGTTCTATGGCTGGAAGTGGCGCTTACACGTCGGTATGCATTAGGTATGCACGCGACGCTGCGAGCCTTTGGACTGAGGTTTATGCATTGTCGTCGAAAGAGTGCACAATAGACATTGACTGCAGCTCTGGCACGTCTTGAGAACCATTTCCTCTGACCAAAAAGGTTTCCGAGGGCCCTCGGTAAGACCGTGAATGTAGCGCTCAGGCCATGCGTAACGCATGGGTTTGAACTCCAGAGTTTTCCTAGACATGCTCAATGTGGGGTTTACTTGTTCTCTTCGTCCTCATGGTCCTCAAATCATGACCGTATTGTTTTCCTTCTTTCCTTTCTTTCAACGCTGAGTAGCTCGCTAGAGGAATGTGGCTCTCAGACTGAACTTTCTGACATAGGTTGAAAAGAGAGGTTCGCCACAAGAGGCGGACTGACTTCAATCAAGAGACGACGCCACGAACATCGCACGTTCCCATCCCCTCCCCCTTCACCTTCCCCTGTCACCCCTTACCACCACCCTGGAACTCATTAGCCCCGGTCGGGAGACAGGAAGCGAATAGACATTTGTCGGAGCGATCAACAAGAAACATTTGGCTATGAGCAGGCAATTATGCAGGAAAAGGATGAGGCCAATTAAGCTAACCTTTACTGACCCACTTCATTGCTCAATGAAATGGATAATGCTTATAACCTTCATGGCCATGCGTTGAAACTGTAATTCTAAAGAGTGTGCTCAGCGAAGCCGCGTGCTAGTTGAACTGCTGACGAAGAACGTCCTTGCAGAGCCTTCTACGCAGGAGATTGGTTTTCGTCTCCGGTTTGATGCATATAAGAAAGATTGGAGGCTCGCAGGCGCATGCCGCCATTCAAACGTCTTTTGCGAAAGCTGCAAAAGTACTGGAAGTTTGGCATCTACAGAGTCCGCTGTCCTTAAGTCCTAGCCAATAAAACAAAACTATATATAGCGTGTTCCAGAAGTATTTCCCTGGTTACAAACATGTAGAAGGCAGAAAATATGACACATATACACATACACAAATCTTTTATATTGAATTGCATGTGCCATATTCAAGTTTTTGTGTTTACATACTGTTACACACAACACTGTAACTTTGTTTGTTACAGGGCCCAGTGACGTAACAACAGCGGAATCGGAAATCATTTGCAAACAACATGTACTACTCAAACCAGGAGAACGCCTAATGTGTCCTCTGGTGTCATGAGACACGGTCACCAAAAAAAGTCCAGAGAAAATTCCAGACGGCATATCATGAACACCCACCAGACGTTAAAAGCACCAAGATGTGGTATGCGAAATTTAAGGCAGCAGGGAGCGTCTGTGATCTCCCTAGAACAGACAGGCCTGGACCTACATAGTGCGCAGACAATTCAGACAGTGAGAGACGCCTCCGTGATAAGTCCCAAGAAGTCAGTCCGCAGAGCCTCACGTGAGCTGCAGATTCCGAAGACATCAGTGCACCGCATCCTACAAAAACAACTTCTTTTACGTGCGTACGCAGTCCAGATCGTGCAGTCCCTCCAACCAAGGTGTTAAATTGCTCGTTATGACTTTGCTGTTGCCATGCTGGCTGAAATTGAAGACGATGATGACTATCTGAAACGTGTCCTTTTCTCAGATGAGGCCACATTTCATTTGAACGGTGTTGTCAACCGACACAGTGCTATGCTCTGGAGGTCCGAGAATCCATACGCTGTGTTTGAGAGCTGAACGTGTGGTGCGGTCTTATATGCACAATACTAAAATCACAGGACCGTTCTTTCTTCAGCGGAACGACAGCCAATACCTATCTTGATATGTTGCACTTATTTGTTGTGCCACAGATTCAGGATATTCCGGACTTCCGACAAGATGGTGCGCCACCTCATTGAGGGTTAGATGTTCGTGCCTATTTGGATACAACATTTCCGGTAAGATGGGTCGGGCGTGGTGGTCCGATCAACTGGCCTCCGCGATCATCAGACATAACAGCACTGGATGTCTTCCTTTGGGGTTATGTCAAGGACCAGGTTTACCAAACACCAGTGAACGACATCGCAGCATTACGGCGCAGAATTACTGACGTCATAACATCCATCCCTCACGAAATGTTGATCAACACAATGGGAGGAATTGGAATATCGCCTGGATATCCTTCGGGCAACGAAAGGAGCACACGTCGACATTTATTAATTGTTTGTGCGTGCACAAGAACTTGAATATGTTACCTGCACTTTGCAACGATTTTGCAAGAAAGAGAACATCTTACTTGCGGGGGTCTTAGCGGCTGGAACTGCGCTCAGTAAAGGGCAATCAACGACGCGCTAAAAGTGCGCCGCCATTCTTGCCGAAGGGTAGCGCACAATGCGTGACGACGGCCATTCTGTAACGGCGTGCAGCCTCGTCATGACCGGTCAATTAGGGTGCTGCTTGGGGGCAAGGGGAGGCGAGTGGAGGTTGTCCCCCTTTTAACCCTGACCTTAACACGCAGCATGCGAAGATGATGGCTGGAGCAAGCGAGGTGGGACAAAGGGAGCGTGCGGCGTGAACAACAGAGAGGAATGCGCAGGCGCGAAGGAGGGGTACGCTCAAAGCAGAGCAGCAGGGAGCTTCTGGCCGCCTCGAAGACGCCGCCGCCGCCGCCCCTATCGAAGAATATCTCCACGCGCTGGGGAGCGTGGCCGCATAACGTAACGCGTGACCTCCGAATCGAGCCACGCTCGGCCGCGCCTGATCGCGTATCGCCGCCGCCGCCGCCTCTGTGGCCTCTGTGTAGATGCTGCTGCTGCTGCTGCCGCCATGCGAGCCTTCAGAGTTAAAGGATGCAAGCATCCACTGCGTGCAGCCAGAGCGAAGAGGAACACGCTCGCGTTGTTGTTTGCATACAGTCAGCCCAAGACGGAGCATGGTCGCTGCGGAATGCTGGTACGCGCTTGGGGAGTGTGCGTTACCGCGTCGGCTAGCAATGAGACATCGTGAGCGGTAAGCAGTGAAACAGGTAGATAGATTCACATGGTGCATTTGCCACACCGCAACCTGAGGCATGCATGCCGGTCCCTCCACAGGCGCTGTGCAAAAGGCGTAGTAGACGTGAGGTCCGGCTGAAAACCTGAAGCGAAGCTATGACCGTCACCATGTTCTATTTGGGAGCAGCCGGAGGATCGGATGCAGAGACTATACGCTCTGGCGGGGTGATTTCGCCGTCTGATGCGGTCCCTACTTGATTCACAGTTTCTCGCCATGACTATTTTTCACCATAACATATGGGAGTTGCGAGTATGGCAGTTCCGCCGGCATGGGAATGATGGTTAGTTCATGGATTTGCCTATAAACTTCATCTTCCTGGCTACAAACGGCTTTGTGACTTCGCAAATTGATCCTTTTCAACAACATATACGCTATAAATGCCACAATTGGCAAAGATTACGTATGCATGCAGAATCTAATTGCCTTGCTGTGTTTAAAGATCTGCGAGAGCTTGGATATTCAGAAAGATAAGATGTAACGAATAACGTCGCAAGAACGTTTGACGCCACACGCACGAAGTCTAGACAAATTCATGTGCTAACCATCATTACCGCGGTATAACCGACTGATCGCAGCGTCCGAGTTATCACTAGTAATTTTTGTAGGAAACTACACGCTTCCTACCAGAGACCTCTGGGTGTGGCCTCTAGAGAGGCGCAGAAGCTTTAGTCTGAAGTTCTTGCCACAAGTGGGACGTCCGCATGGCGTAACTTTGACAGACGCGATTGGACGTGCGTGTACGCCGCTCTGTTACTTAATGACCAGTCATGACTCCTGGCATCTCTCATGCGTCCTGGATCATGGCAGGAAAATGCCCCAACGTGGCTTGCGGTCGAGCTGAGCTCCCGGTGCGAGATGGTGTTGCAGCGAACCCGACCGCCAGCTTAGAAGACTGAGCGGCCGTCGCGCACATGAAGACCGATAGCTCGATTAAAAACAGAAAACTACATGGCCCGCACAAGTTGCGCGGTTTGCAGTCTCGATGCACGGTGGGTGCGTCCATCGTAATGAGAATGATCTGTCGTGTCCTAGATAGAAGCACGGCACACTTATCATAAAGACAACTTCAAATTGACGGCACCCATTCCCGGCATCGCATCTGAAAGGAATGTTCCAGCCAGCCTTGAACGGTGCCTTATGCATGGCATCGTTCGTGAATAATAGTTTCTTTCATGACATCCCCCCCCCCCCCTCACACACACACACACACTCTGCGTGCATCGAAATATCCAGGTTAGAGTCTTCCTGCACTTCTCTCTCTGCGTGTGCATGCATGTGCGTACGTTTGCCTGCGTGCTTCAATTCAGGTACTCTCAGCAGCGTGTCGCGCGTGGGGCCAGGGCAGCCCACATCATCCTGCGTCCATCTGGCCCATAACATTGCACGAGGCTAAACACTGTGTGCTGTATACGAGTTCCAGGGCATCTCCTCAGCGGACAAACGCGCATTTCGTGCAACGACGTGACTGCGGCTCTTTCGTACGCTTCGTCTTCCGTTCAACCCCAAACGGCCGTGACACCGGAGGCACAGTTCTTCACAAAACAGCCGCGCGCTTCGCTCCAGCTCTAAAAAAAAAAAAAAAAACTCGTGACAGGGCGGGTATATATATAGGCATACAAAGGTATACGAGGGTCGGCTGACAAAAAGGACTATATGAAACAAAAGCCGGTTGTCTTCTTAGTCGCAGATCAAACGCGCGCGACGCGCGCGCGTGAGGAGTGCGACCTGTCCGCCTCACAGCGGGGTTGCACGCGAGTACAACGGGGATGAAACAAGAGGGAGCACGAAAACAAAGCCGCGCCCGGATATATACCCCGCTTGGCAGCACGTGCGAAGCCCTCCCCTATCCTTTACGTACGGACAGCTAATTTGAATTGCTTTGCATACGGCGGACAGCCGCAGCGCCGCGGACCGGACGTATGGTCTCTCGACGGGCCCACGGAACGCAGCCTCGGTGGTGTACCGGCCGTCCCTATACGAGCGAGACCACCACGCCGCTCCCGTAACAGATATGCAGCGCGCTCTCTGGTCTGGCTGAGGAGCGGGGTGTGGTGGTGCGGTGGTAACGCACTCGCCACCGCGGGAAACATGGAGCGTCAGCGCGCGCACCGTGGAAGCTTCTCGATCGCAACGGGCAAGGCAGTCGATCGTGGTCGTCGTCGTGAGGGGCGCGTTGTTGTTTGCGGCGGAGCATCAAGACAGCCGCAGCTGAGGAGCGCATCGCGTCTCCGAGGTGCGTTATGCAGCGGCGCTTGTTCCGTGTACTATACTCTCATCGTCTGGTTGCTGCCGCCGTTGCTGTTGGCCCCCGAGGAGGCGGTCGAGGAAAAGAAAACCCGTTTGCCGCCTCCGGAACTATCTCACGTGCCGGACGAGCGCGCGCTGCGTGCCTGGCTCCTTGCTTCCTTTTTCCTGCACCATCTTCCTTCCACCGCGCCTCCCCTCCGGACGGCTTCGCAGCAGCGGTGATGGCTGTGGTTTGAAGCAACGGCTGGGAGGTAGTAGCGGCATGCACTCGTGGGGGCGCATAGCGCACCTTCTCGAGCGTCGGCGATTACTTCTCTCTTTCTTCGGTACGCGTACTGTGTAGCAAGCGGCTTTGGACGCTTCGGCAACAGGTTATCTAAAAGGGGTACCCGTGACCATCGAGCTGCAGTGCGCTGCACACGGAGCATGCAGGAGCTGTGTCCACTGTACAACGGGAAGGGGGGCTCATTTGTTTTCGGTCTTTCCGGTTACTCTTATCTGGGGATGGTGGAATGAGGGCTCCAATTCGCGCTGGACTCCAAGAAGAGTCCAGCGCGTATCTGTGTTCGAGGTGGACCTCTACCACCCGTTGATGGCGCTAACAGATGCTGCTCACACGAGTTAGCGTGATTTGCTTGTTTTTTTTTTCTCTCGTGGTACGCGTGCGCGCCTCTGACAGAGCATAGGGATACTGCGCAGGGGGACCCTGGGTCGAATCCCGCCATCGAGCACTTCACGTTTTAATCATTGTTGCGATTGAGGCTACCAGGCTGAAGGCTCGACGTACGAAGAAAACCCTGGGAGTGATCCTATAAATGATTTGCATAAGAAAGCGTCAAAGGGTCAACTGAATCTAACCCTGAAATTGCACCCCAAAGTAGTATAGCCGTTGCGATGATGCCCTCGGGTGGGTTTTTTGAATGACCATGACGCTTTACGGTCTTCAACTTTTTACAAAAGGTCCATGACTCTATAATTTAATGATATTGCGACTCAACCTGCTGGTCTCCTTCAGCCAATTGACGTTCCAACCAAGCCATTTTATCGAGTGGGCCGGGACTTGCTCGGTTCCTTTCCAATTTCCACGAAAGGCAACAAATGGATTGCAGTCGCTACGGATTATACCACTCGATATGCAATTACTCGAGCGTTGCCAGCCAGCTGTGCCACAGACGTAGCCGACTTCCTACTGTACGACGTCATCCTCCAACATGGTGCTCCACGTCTCCTACTCACCGATCGCGGCCGTTGCTTCCTGTTCGTGTGGTTGACGATCTACTCAATCATGTGCTACTCATCACAACTTCACGACCTCATATCACCCTCAAACCAATGGACTCACCGAACGCCTAAACCGTGCACTGACCGACATACTTTCCATGTACGTTTCCGATGACCACCGCGATTGGGACGTTGCGCTTTCGTTCGTCACATTTGCATACAACTCATCGCGCCATGAAACTGCCGGCTACTCACCCTTCTATCTTCTCTTTGAACGCCATCCCTTACTACCCTTTGACACCTTGCTCCCTTCTGATCCGGCCTGGACGTCCACGACTTCCTATGCGCAAGATGTCATCACGCGTGCGCTCGTCGCGCGCACAGTAGCCCGCGCTCGGCTCTCGTCATCGCAGACCGCACAAAAGGCCATCTACGATCGTCGACACCGGGATACTGATTTTCCACCGGGCTCTCTCGTCTTTCTCTGGCTCTCATCTCGTCGTGTCGGCCTCTGTGAAAAGTTAATGTCGCGGTACGTCGGGCCCTACCGCGTGCTGCGCCAGGTGACTCCTGTCACCTATGAGATATCTCCCATGGCATCCACCTGATCGACTGCCACACCACGAAGTGACATCGTACATGTTTCCCGCCTCAAGCTTTACAACTGTGATAACCCATTTTGACCACAAGCACCGGGACGGTGCTTCATCGGCCGGGGATAATGACACGAGCAATGGCAAAGACAAAGACGTTGTAGTGGGGCTATGTCAGAGGCTCTCTTGTCGCACTGAAACCTGCTGGCACCTGTGCGCTCTGTGCACTTTTGACTAGACAAGCGCTAGCCGTTTATTGTTAATTAAATACTCCCCGTAACAAGATTATTGTTATAGTTTTTTGGGACGACGTATGAACGAACACAAGAAAAAAACGAATGAACTTGCAATAGATGCTTCTGTAAAATTATCTGCATGCTTCAGTGGACGAGTCCGTTACTTTCAAATAAAAATTTTGTCCCTCAGGATGTGGGACATGGGAGGCTTAGGACCGGCCATCTTAAAGTGCTGGTTCCGCAATAAATGTTTATTCCTCCTCCTCCTCAGGATGTGGGAGAACGTCTGACGGTGGCGCGGCCTGGCCCGAGCTCTCGGGCTCGCGCTCGGAATGCCCACCGATCGGAGCTTGCCTGGCTTCGCTGGAGCAAGACCACCCCTTGGCAATTCGTGGTCGCAGTGCCGTTTTTAAGGGCCGCGGCCAAGTCCGTGTACCCGCGCCACCACAACAGGGTGCGAACACGGAATGCACAGGGCCATCCGGCAAACAACGTTCTCGCAACGGCTCTCAAAGCCCATTCGTCCACGCGTCGCGCCGAATATTCAGGCGACAACGAACCGGCGGCTTCGTTTGCCCTTCAAACGAGGTCTTCTCGCTCTGTGACCTTCTCAGAACAGAGACACGCCCCGTCCGTGCTTTGACAACGACGACAGTGCATCCGCGCTTGCCCTTAGGAGTGGTCGCAGTCGCGTGGTCTCCTGGCAGGCATCAATGTGCGAAGCCAAGCTGCGTACATATACAGGGAGGGCAGTGGTATGAAGGTCCACGTTCGGGGGGGGGGGGGGGGGCGCACTCCTCTTGTCTTTTGATTGCGTCATGGGCGGGACACTACTTCGTACTTCCGGGGTCGTGTATACGCATGTGTCGGACGTGTGTGTGTGTGCACCTCCTGCGAAGGTCGACGAGAGAGGCGTCGGGGCGCCTGCCACTCGCGGGGCCTCGCCTTCCGCAAACCTCGAAGTGGTCCGTCGCTTGGCGTTTCGATTGCCAGCTTGATGTACACACACCCCCGCTCCATCCCGGGACATCCAACCGCCGCTCTCCCTCCCTTTGCCCAAATGCGCAGTTAGCTTTTAAGCGCGGCGCCCCGTTCCCGTCAATCTTGTGGTCGCGCACCGCGACGCCCCCGACGTATACGAGTCGGAACCGCCGCGCACCTTTGTAAGGCGTCATTCGTACGCGCTATATATACTATAATACGCACCGCCTTTTTGATACATGTATAAGCGGGCTCGTGAAACGGGCCCGCCGTGGCTTTGAATATGAAGACGCGTCATATGGCACGCAGCACGCAGCTCGAACGAGAAATGCGCGTCCCGAGGCGTCCGTCACGGCATGCGATCACGCACAATGCGGTGCATACGATGTATTCTCAGGTTGTATCTCTCCACTCGTGCGCGAAAAAGAAGAAAACAAAAAAAAAAGAAGAAAACAAAAGAGAGAGAGAGAGAGAGAGAGAGAGAGAAAACACAAGAGAGCGCCCTTTGGGTGGTATCGCTTGTGCGCAATCATCGGCACGGTTATTCTTCCTGGGTGGTGCCTGTATCAGCGATCGAAGTGGCTGGAGATCGGATGAAATTATTTATTCAAACGTCAAGCACTGGGCTCATGGAAACACTTTTAGGAGAGAAAAAAAAACAATGTAGAGTGCCTATAAGAACTTCGATTTCCGCTGGTTTCATCTGTTGGCTTGTGCAGGCCTACAGAGGGCGGAACATTTATTTCTCGAGGCGAATACGACTGTAATGCCAACATCAATTTTCGATCAGTATTCGAAATCTCTGAAAAATAAAATATCCAGGAAGAAGCTTCTCGTTAAAAACACAAAATCTACTTCGTCAATGTTGATTGCAGGCCTTAGGTGATAAAATGTGAGCGCAGAAAAAAAAAATAGAGACGGACCACGTTAGTTCGACAGATGAATTCAACAATGATCTCGTTCATACAGAAGCCATTCATGTAAGACAAAAAAATTTTAAGAGTCACCATCATCTCTACTGCACCAGCTTTACAATTCTGACATGTTCACCGATACTATCGGTGGTTGTAGCCGTAAATCACCTCTGTTTCTCCCTTAACCAACGCACGAGACGCGCACTCATCACCTGTGGTGTTGTTATCTATCCAATCAACGCTATTGACGCAGCGTGATAGATGGCAGTATAGGAGAACTAGTGGCGCGAGCCTCCTTATCGCGGCTCTCGTGCGCGCTCACAGCTTCGAGTCACCGAGAGCCAGGGCAAAACTATTACGCGTGAACCTTCGCGCCAGTATACGCACAATACGGAACAGTGTGCGCCGCGCGCGCTCCGTCTCGAATGATGCAGTGAAGGCGTACACCGGGGGCAGCGCCTATACGCGTGACGCTAGGCGGCAGTTCAGCCTATATGCGTGAAGTCATGACGCGTGATGCTTATCACGGAAGGTGCGCGAGAGATGAGGCCATCGTTGTTCCCGTCTGCCCTCTTCTTTCTTTTCAAAACCGCGCGCTCCATTGTATACTATACTCCCCTAGCTCGCCTATCTTATTGTTACGGCTACCGCACGTCACGACATACGCTAATTGAGAGCCATGTAGCCTGATATCTCGGTACCGTCGGAAGAGTTCGCAACTATCCGTGGAAGCTTACTCGAGAATGCTCGGATTAGAGAGTGCCTTGAATCCGACAGACTACAGGCGGAGGCGTTGGTTGCTTCGACTGCTAGGTAAGCCATCTGTAGTACACTATAGAGTGTTAGTAGCCGAAAAAGCGAAGAAGCGAAAAAGTGACCTACAGGAGAGTGAAGCGTAATAAGCGATCGTACCAATCACCAGAAAAAAAAAGAATAAAACGAGAAGGAGACATGCTGTTTAGTTCGGGGGCAGCAAGAACGCAAAATAGAGAATACTAACATGCACAGTTGTCACAGGAGGCCTTGATGGGGACTTGCATTGCAGCGGTAAACAAATTCGACAAGGAGTGCGACGTCAAAGACACATGCTTAGCGTGGACTCAACGGAGGACTGTAGAAACATAATTTTTTTTATTCCATTAAATACTCGTCCGTTGCAGAAGTCACGAGCTACAAATACCTAGGTTTAATTATAAACACACAGTTGAACTGGACAGATTACATAAGTTGGGTTATTTGCGGTGCTCTAAGAAAACTTGGCCTACTAAGACAAAATAAGGAGATCACCCAGCAACGTGAAGCTTTCGGCTTATAACACATTAATTCGATTGAAACTGGAATATGCATCAATAATGTGGGATCAACGCACGCCGATAAACATTTTGAACATTAAAAGAATCCAAGGGCGAACAGTGCACTCCCATTTCAACAAATTCGATCGAAAAGACTTCTCCATTTCTTTTAATGTACGGCAACAACATTCAGCCACTGCAGTTTAGAAGAAAAATAGCCAGGTTAACTTTTCTGCACGCATTGGTTCAAGGTAGTCCGTAGGTATTTCACCTCCACAATTTGTAACCCCAGCTCTAACAAGAAGAATCCTTCGTCGACACAGCTGTAAGCTTAACCCCGCACATTTCCAGAACTAACGTTTATTAGGCGTTGTGAATTTGGCCCCTGTGTCCGAATATAAATTCAATTAAATTTGCGAGTTGGCGACAATGAAGAAACACAGAACAGCGTATACTTGAAAATTAATAGGGGAATAAAGAGTACGAGGCACGGTCACGTTGCTTCCGTTTCGCATCAGTAAATCTCGGATGATCAGCTAAAATGATCGAAGAGCGGAGCTGTATACACCAATGCCATTGCATCAATCGGCTTTGAAATGCTAGAAGAGATGAATGGTTTCTGACAACCTTTCTTTTTCTTTTCTTTTCTTTTCATGCCAAACGCTGTAGCGAAGGCTGCCTCGTGCACGACCTTGACTATCGTTTCCTTCTGTACGGCCCCACAGCCAACAAGAGCACGGCAATTCGTAGACGCAGGGCGCGCTCCTCTCCTGACCCTATTTCCAGGCGGATCTGTCCGCAACAAACGCGCAGAGAGCCGTTTTCGACCACGGCGTTGCATTGCGCATTGGCGGCGCAGTGAGAACAGAATGCCAGCGCCGTTTCGAGAACTCGATCAGCCGGCAACTGCAGCGGCGGCGGCGGGGTCTTGTGATTCCCGGAAACGGCCGCCGTGACCGCGACTCGAAGGCTGCCCTGCGGGCTCGCCGAGCTGCTGCTTATCGCTCGCCGCCACTGCCGAGATGAAGCCGTTCGTGCCCGCCAGCCTTTTCACGCCGTTTGACGCCCCCCTTTTTTTTTCTCGAAGGATTTTCTAAAGCATCGAAACGCCTCGGGATCGCTGAGGCGCGAGCGTCGTGCAAGAGCCGCGCTGAAGCGACTTTGCTGAGCAGCGCCAGTTATCTTATGACACCTTCCGAAATTGTGCCACTGAAGAATTTCAGTCCGCCGATACAAAGTTCAGCACGCGTGTTTATAGGAGCTCGCGCAAGATTACGGAACACGGAAGTCGCGAAAAAAAAAAAATTGTGGACGCCAGAGGAGAGTCGCAGGTGTCACGAACGAGAGGTGTAGATGGCCCTGCGACTGCAACGACAACGGGACGATGACGGCAGAACGACGGCGGGACGGTTCATGCATTGCGGAGCAAGAACCCAATCCTATAGCTGGAAACTAGGTTGCCTCTCTGGTGTCTTTTTGCATCAAGAAAACACGGTGGTGACAGATGTGATAACAATGCATCTGACAGGCGCCACGAATTCTGCATAAAGCACCAACAACAGGCGTCGTTGCAAAAGGCCCTTCTTGTAAAAGTGAGAGCAACAGAGAGAGCAACAGAGACAGTAAATTCAATGCAAAGAATGGAAACAAAAAATACTATGGGGATTTATAAGAATGGGAATAAAGAAATTAGCAGAGAAAGGTCTCTACGAGAACCCAAAGGGAAGCACCTTGCCATTACAGGCGCGACCTGCGTGCCTAAGGGCAAAAACATACCGGTGCAAATATTCGCAACAAGATGAGGAATGTGTCTGCTGTAGCCAAAATCCGGAGACCACTCAGCATATCCTAATGACATGCGAATGTATTCACCCAGTAAGACCCGCGGGTAACGTACACCTTCCAGAAGCGCTTGGACTGAAAAAGCAAAAACCGGTAAGCAGTTGAGATAAGCAAGATACGTTTAGAGTATTGGTGGAAGAAAAGCAGGGAAGAGATTCATACGACCGCATCCGTTTCAGGCATATGTAGCTATACAAGGTAGATAGAGAAGTTTCGAGGAAGAGAAACAAGGTTAAGAGTTGTATACAAAAAATGGTGGAATTAAAAGCCTGTACAGTATACAAGAATAACTCAAGTAGGCTATTTGCCACCGCCCCCTTTCAAAGGGGATGCCAATATATTGTCATAGTCATCATCATCATCGTCTTTTTGACAGTCCAATCTAATGCAGCTGTACTACTATGCACCCCCCCCCCCCCCCTTCCTGCTGGAGACATGGTATTTTGCACATATTTTTAATGTTCAGTGTTTACTATCCGAACCTAAATACGGTTCTGACCATTCAGTGCTCATTCCTCAAAATATCAAATTTCTCAAAGTTTCAAATTCACCAGAGATCATTCTGAATGTTTGATCCTTAATTCATGACAGTTTTTCCTGAGTGAGTAATTTTCCGCAATACTCCTTTTTTTTTTAAGCCTCGCTGTTAGTTGCATCTTGTAGCAGCTACCCATGCTTTTCATCTCACACACTTCGTACAATGCAGCGAAATCAGAGAGCGGCGTCAGCCAATAAGAAAAGAGGACCGCGAGAAGAACGCGTTCATTGACCTTCTTTGGTTGCCCTCCGCGCGACGTCGAAACAACGGGAGCTTGACGAAATGATTAGCAGCGTATACAATGAGCGAGCTATATCCCAGTTTTATGGAACAGCAGGCGTCACACGTTACTGATTGGCTGATACGAGCCCGAGCCTTCGCTACACTTCAGGAACTTGGTTGAGATGGAGTACCGGCGCTCTACTCGGTTTACTTTTGCACGGCACTCAACCGAAATAAACTTTAACGCACTCCGCGAGTATTTTTGTACAAGTCGGCGTTTCTCTCGCGCATATAAGCAGGCTCGTCAGTCAAAGGTGCACGTTTTGATGGCTCGGCTTGGCTTTGATGGCGACGGTTAGGAAGTGATGCAATCGCGCGCCTTGGACGGCTGAGAAGACAAGAGATCGTGACTCGCGCTGGGGAGGCCCGCCAAATTCGGACGGGAAAATTGATTTCAACGTGACGCGGCCACTGCGCGTCCGGGCAAGCGCGAGACAGCGCTCCATTTATTTTCACTCGTTTCGCGTGCTTTGCGCGCAGAACGCGGCTAATGACGCGTCTGAAAAGCGCTTGTCCGGGGTATTCTTTGATCGATCATACGATAACATCTCCCGCTAATAGCCGCATCGAATGGCTGAACTCCGCAAGTTGTACTTTGATATATATCGTCTGACACTCCCAGGCACCGGCATCTTTTCATCCTATAACATTGTTCAATTAAAAAATTTGAGAAGTTGTAAACATGAACAGAAACACGATGAAAAGTACTGAACTCCCCGTATTTAATGCACAAAACAGCCTGAGAAAGAAGAGCAATGTGTCATGTGTGCATCATGTAGGCCCTGGAAACGTTTAGTTCATCTATAGCGTCTTGCGAAACATCGCAGAACAGGGTTGCTATAGAACATTTTGAATTTGCGATGGCCGCATCCTTGCCTCCAAATTACGGGGGTTCTGCTAAGCGCAATTCAGTTTTTAGCTGCAGAAATGCGCTCAGATTCACATCTCCTGAAGAAAAAAAAGTAATTTATATTTGATAAGTGCGTAATCTACTTGCACGGAATCTGCTTACCCGGTGCACTCACGGCGAGAGTCTCTGTGCTGGAGTGTGGTGCAAGAGAGGTCGTGTTGCAGTTGTGCATGGGTTTATAACGTCATATACCGAGGACCCGAAGAGGTTCTGCTCGACTGTATACACCGGCGATACGATTAGATGCATACAACGGAGTTAAGCGTTGCTGATTGTGTTCTCTAGGGAAAAAAATAGTTTGGTGCGTTCTACATTCACCAAAGAATATCTGACACGAAATGTTCTAACAGATGCTTATGTGGACAGATTCTTAATTGGCAGGCGAATGATTCTCTATCCGCCAATTTGGAGTACAGCCAATAGAAGGAACGGACACGTTGGAAAAGTGCAGACCATTTCGAGCACGCCGGTGAAATGACCACGTAATAGAAGAATCGTGACAGATGTGGGGCCCATGACTTTTATAATTTTCTAACAGCACTGCTATGAGCGACATTCCGACGTGCGACTACTGTAGCTGCGAGGAAGCCATCCAGCATCTGTCGTGCACATTCTTCAGTGGGACGTCCAACTCGCCTATCTCTCCAGTAAACTTTAAACCGACGGGACTATAAAAAACATTGTCCGAGTCAAAATAATGTGACATTGTGGTCACATCCGTCGCAGGCGTGAAAAGCCATTCGCCCACAAGCAGTGGCGTAGCCAGAAATTTTGTCCGGGGGGGGGGGGGGGGGGCAGGTTGCAGCACGGCCTCCTCCTTATAGAATTTGTCGAGGGATCACATACATTAATAATAACTGCTTTGCTAATGCCATTGTATATTAGATGCTGCAAACGAATTATTGAACGCTACGCACTGTCAAGTAAAATATGTATTTTTTCATAAAAGAATATATTCGTATGTCCCAAAAATTGTGGCAGAAATAACTGATAGAAATGCTGCCGCTTTTTTTATCTATTTAATAAGTAAAGAAAATATCACGCGAACTTTAGAACTACATCAGTTCCAAACCGGCAAAGCAGTGCATGCAGCTGATATGAAAAACGTAAAGGCCATGAAATGAATAAGTTGAGGACAAATATTTTGGTGAACCTTTATCATTGAAGAACCTTGTTTACATTTTTGCACATATGCAACGGCCAGGAAAAAAAAAAAAAAAAAAAAAACCTCAATGACGCTGTCCCTCGTTGCAATAGATTGCACAGGAGCAGCTGTTACCGGTCGTGCATTGTAATTGCACCGAGATTATACTCGAAACAGTGAGTACAAATAAAAAGTAGGAGTTCTGCAAAATATACATTAGAAATGCGAAGATAGAATGTAATCTACAAATGCGAAGATACAACTCGCCAAAATGCAAAAAAAGAGTGGCTGGAAACAAAGTTCACTGCTTGTATACACAAAACCTAGCAACAAGATATTTAAATATACGTCTAAGTCGCCAATAAATTTACGTATTTAAGCAAACGTCACTGTATATAATGCGTCAAAAAGACAAATAAACATGTTGTGCAGTCACAGATAGTAAACTTTGCGCACATAAAGACAGATGATCTAGGCAAGAACAAAACTATGATCGCAAAAATTGTGATATGTACTCGGGCCATGCGGCGGTCGCGACAGCACCATATGGGTAGAATAATAGAGTATTAATGCAGAAATCAGTTCAAAAATGTGCAGTTTAACGGCCTGCACAGCGGCAAAAATTATTCTGCACCCAAAATTAAAGGAGGGTATTGCTTCGTTTCAAAAAATAAATAAAAGCAGGTAGCTAAAAAGGAAAGAAAAGGACAAACGAAAGCCGCAGATGATGCGGCAAATTGAACTACCAATATCCGAGATTGTTTTTGGCAAACGCCGCGTGGGCCGGGCTTTCAATGTGCAAGGTCGGTCAAAATTTGTTATTGATGTCCCCGTAATTTTCGTATTCGCATGATAATTTTGATCATGATGCTAACTGCTAGAATAAACGGCTAAAATTTCTGCGGTTTTAGAAGCTAACAGTCATACGTTTTCATAATTACGAGCTTATGGACCTGAAGGAACATAGCTTTTTACTTGCATATATTTTTGCTGTTTCGCTATCTAAAGGACGAACTTCTCTCGGCGGGGAAGTTGAGCGAAGCGGTCAATCACTTCGGACACGTTGATGCCGACGTCTCTGTGGTTGTATAGAAGCGCCAGCCTGACTATGCATTCCACAGACATTGTAGAGCGCAAGTAGTTTTTTTAGTAAACTCTTGTTAAAGAATATCCTCTCCGCGCTGGCAGTGGTCACTGGAAGGGTGACTAGAATCTGCAGCAGTTTGTACACCTTTACATAGAACCTGCTGTCGCAATGAGATATGGGCATCAATTCCGGATCTAAAACCGGAAACACTCCCTCGATGTCGTTGGTATCCTTGCTTAGGTACCTTGCACAAACAGTGGGCTGTTCGATTCCAGCATGTTCGTCGTTTCACCAGGAAGTATGGAGAAGCAGTCTGCTTTTGCAACTAGGCTTTCTTTGATAATTTCACCACAAATTTCTATAATTTGGTTTTGTGCATCTGGGCTTAAATACGAGGCATTACTGGGGCAACTTTCCAAATGGTTTCTCAGATATATGTATCTCAACAATCAGCTCGCATGCGAAGAAGCGCTCTGAAAATACCTGTATTTTCAGCGGGGCAATGCTTAAGTCCATAGGGCCACTGTCCCTGTGGCCACGGACCTTGTCGCCCGCAAAAAGAATATCCTCAATAATAGGTTATTTGCTTTCTTATGTTTTCTCATATTTTACTTTGCCTGCGCTAGTCCAGCTGATCAATCACATTGGGCGCGCTTCCTGAAAATGTTTGGCGAAAATTATCAGCTGATAGCTCACAGTCATGGTGGTATTTAGTATTTTCGTGTGTGTGGAAGATTGCGAGCACGTGCTTTCATTTATGGAACGGCTTAGACACGAGGGCTCCAGTGCACGCATGTTGGCCCAAGTTTATAAGAGCATTAGCTCCATAAAGTTCCAGAATTGAAAATCTTTTAAAGCGCGCCTTTGGAAATGTCAGTGCACCTTTCGCGTCAAAAGTTTATGAGAACTTTATACCCCCCCTGGCTACGCCCCTGCCCACAAGTGCAGTTCTTGAAGTGCATCGGTCTGAGTGGTCGTTTATAGCCCTGACGTGAAATTTGCATTTTCCGGGCTTATCTATAGGTGGTGTCCCGCAATCGGTTCCACCGCATGCACCCAGCAAAAGCATACACTTTCAGATCCGGGTTTTTAATCCAGAGGGCGGCACCACTGGGACGTCGATTTGGACACCGCCTATTCCCCGAACAATAACCGTCATCTATCTTACGTGTCTTTTCTTTCCTTAACGCGATTCTCGCGGTATACCTTGAGGTCACGAGCAGCGTCTATGTATCAGCGTGTGACAGAGCGTTCCTGACAGGAAACTAGCGAGCGAATATCGTTAAATAAAGGACGAGGAGGCAAGATTGATGACGATTATTGTTGGCGCCCAAGATAAGCTCCAAACCAGTTGCCGGTTTGGTTATCTAGCTATCTATAGCCGTCGAATCAGAAACCAACATGGGTCACTAGATATGAGCGGCCCTACAAATGAACCCCTTTGACGCCAACTTTGGTCACTGGCTGTGCGCAACTGGGTATGTTCCGCTCTTCATAATAACATTAAAAGACATGTTATCACCCACTACGCACTCATGAATAGGTAGCTTGCTGATGAACTATACAAATTACATAAAGTGTACATATAACAACAAACCCTCATTTAGTGTACATTAAATTCATTTCCACCTTTGAAGAATGCTATTCGCATAGATGGCTAGTTATCGTCAAAGAGTACAGCTCGAATTTTTCTTTCTATCAGCATTGGTAGGGTGCGGTTTATAGGAAAGACTCGTGCGTGTGTGTGTGTGCGCGCGCGCGTGGGTGTGTGTGTTTGAAGAGCGCGGTTCTATTGTTGACAACGTTACTGCCAAATCTGCATCGGTGTAAACTTATACCGGGACAATTGCATTCGGCCCTGCAAGCCAAGCATCTCCCTTGCGGCATCAAGCCTACGGTTTTAACCTCTGTAAGCAAGGACTGCTTTGCGCAAGCAAACCGGGCTGAAAATGAAACGCCGAGAGTTTTCTGCTTGGCCGATCTCCTGCACCATACATAGCGCTGGTAAGGTAAGCGCTGCTTGAAGTGTTGGTGCAGATGCACTGAAGCGCTCACTCGCACCGCTACAGGTTCTGCACACTTGCGAAATCACGGTAAATCTTTACATTTTCAACCCGACACTTTGTTCATAATCAATCTGAAAGTCGGAAATTTATTTCTAAACCAGGAGGACTAAGCTCTGGCAAATACATACACTGCGCGTCACTCGCAGCTCCCACATAAACACAGTTGGCGCCAAAGTTCTCTCTAGTAATTTTTGACGGAAACTGTATGGCTCCGCTCACCACAAAAACTCTACTTCTCCACCGGCGTTCGCATTGCGCTGCAAGTGATCTTTGCCAGAGTTTGGGACTCGCGAAGTATGCACGGGGTCCGTCTGAAAAGTATCCGACCTTTATATTTTCGGGAACACTTCAGGGTGCAGTTTCGCCGCACTGTTCGTCGTTGAAGGAGGGTCCGCTATGTCTTCAGCCTGTAGGTGGCGTGGCATTCAATTGCATCTGCTGTTGGGCAGGGGACGGTGCGTTGAGTACTGTCGTCTGGCGTTGGTGCGATTCTCAATGGGCAAGAAATGGCGAAGCGAACTGAATAGAGATACTGCACAAAGTTTCGCGAAACGATGCCTACAGCAGAAGAAATTGGGAAGATTCCAAACAGAGTTTGGAGATAACGCTATACAGCCTTCTCGAGGAAGGCCAAGCATCCTTTGAAGGCCTTCCAAGTTTTGCAAATGCTTCAGCAAGCCACAATGATGTGACTGTTTAATTAAGCGCGAACCTCGATAACGAGACATTGTCCGTTAACACTTGAGATAAAGTGCTCAGCTATAGTAGCGTTAGCAACAAAGACGCTGTGAGTGCCATTTTAAAAACGGTTTTGGTAGACAGCGGATGCCTGAAGCAGTTGCGCGCATGATTTTCACAGACAAGTTTGAAGAACATGGCAACTGCAATGGTAGGATTACGCCCCTGTTCATGCGACTGATGTGATTCCTTTCCGTTACAGCCGCCGTTGGCGGTGACCTCACGAAAACATCTAACACAGACAACACAGTTTCCTAGCTTCTAACTGCTGCTGAAAAGAGAAAGAGAAAAGAAACGAAAACATTGGGTCTGCTGTGTTTGCTTTCTGTAAATTTTAGATTCTACAAAATCACATTTCAGAATGCATGTGCTCCAAACAGATCGCGCACACACACGCCACACATCACGTCCTAACCTGTGGCCGTGGTCTACGGTTATTGATGGCTTTATGGAAGCGGATGACAAGTCAAGCAGTCGGCGTGTCCGTGCCGAGAACGGGAACGATGACCCGATTTCGCGTCTGTGCGTGATTGCGTGTTGCGCCGCGGTTACGCTCAATGCTGCGCACTCGGTCATTATTCCCCGAACGTATTGGTGCAGGATGGCTCGTTGACTATGTTGTTGTACCCCTCCACAAGTCATCAATAAATGCGGACCGCAGTGCTCGTTCTTCCGCATGCCTGTAACCATCCATCGGTGCCTTCGTTTTCCACGACATTTTCGTCTCACGTGACAGAGGGACAGTGCTCGGACACGGGGAGCGTATGTGTCTTCCCTGCAGCGCTCGACGCTCGCTTCCGAGAGGCCGCGTTCGGCAACCAGCATCCCTGTTCACGAGCATACCTATACAGACGCGTGCTACACTTGCACCGCCGCGATTTCAGCACTAAGGTAAGAAGAGGATGCTCAATGGGGGCACATTTGTCGAGAGGGTGGTTTTAATTGCGCGCGCTATAGCGAAGCCGCCACCCGCATGCAAGCAGTCGGGGAGTGACGGATGATCGGCTTTCGTGCGCGCCCACCGCGCGGCTGCTTCGCTGCTGTTATTTATCGATGTGCACCTCCGCCAGTTCAATCGCGGTGGGCCGCAACGGCGAGCTTGCACGCGGAGCGCGCATCTCGTACTACTGATCAACCACGCCGTCGGCTTTGCGCGGGCTACACCGTGTCCAATGTGCGCGCGTCCTGGTCACGCGGGTTTTGGTTTCACCTCTGAGCATCCGGCCGGAGCCGTGAAGCATGCCGAATGTCCTCCGCGCATGCGGACGTGGATGATTAATACGGCAGCATTTCGACGACGGCATGACAGTAATAAACTGCACATTCGTGCTTTCAATTCAAAGTTGCGCGCTCAGGACTCTATTTCGACGGAGTGTAAGAAGTTGTCCGTAAATGGTTTGGCGATAGTCCCTATACTGCAACATCTATCCTTTTTTAATTTCTTTGTGTGTGTGTCTGTTTCTCGGGTTTCATGAAATGTGATAACTCGCACCTTCGAGCCATTTCTTTTTCATTCTTTATTATATATTTTTATTTTCCTCAGAAGATCTAGTGAAGCAGCTCCAACATTCGCGGTTTTATTTTTATTCTGCGGCGACCTCCGTTTCCTGCAGCGTGGCTTGACTCAACGTGGGCTCTTTCGAGCACTTTATCGCACTCAGCTGAAAAAGGCAACGTGAAAGCTTTTTTTATTATTTAATTTTTTAACGGAAGCATCGCGATCATCTTTCAGTGGTCGTGACGTTTCTGCAGAGCTCATCGAAATTCCGAATACCCTGACCGTCTCTTCCGTTACCGCACAGATAATGTTTATTCACTCGGCCATATCTGCCAACCTGCGAACTTAAATATTTCAAATTTGCAAAATCCCGCAGACAAAAAAACCTAAATGACACAGCGGGAGGGGAGGGTGGAGGGCGATAGCACACACATTTATTTTGTAACTTGCCCTGAACGCACACGTTTTCCGGAATAAATACCTACATCATTAACGATGTTATACGTTTAGACGCAACGGAAAAGCAGCGACAAACGTGACATAGCAAATACTGACCAGCAAACCACTGTTTTTAAAGTCACAGCGTCTTTGCTGTAGCCGATTTCGCGTACTTCAGGTCCTTTTCTGTATAAGCTTGCCAAAAGAAAGTATTCAACATTTATCTTTTCACCATCATAAGATCCAACTGACAGTTCGGAGACCGACTGGCGAAGCGTTTCAGCAAACGGTATATTTTGTACAACTTGAAGCAACATTTGTGAAATCGTAAAGGAAGTCAAAATTCGTAAACATTACAAAAAATTTGGGAGATTGGCAAGTATGCAAGTTCTACTCACAAATGCACACAAATTCGTACCAAGGAATTCTTTATCACAATCGAGAATAGTACAGAATGACGAGAGACCGTGAATGAGCTTATTATTACGAGTATTACTCGATATGAAAGCACATATACGTTCTTCTTCTTTCTGGGGTTTTACGTGTCAGAACCAGTTCTGATTATGAGGCACGCCGTAGTGGAGGGCTCCGGATTAATTTTGACCACCTGGGGTTCTTTAACGTGCTCAAAATTAACCCGGAAGACACCGAGAGAAATAGGGAGGGAGCTGCCTGGCATCTGCCAGCAAAAGTGGCACAATGCCTGCTTATACTCCTTAGGAAGGGCCGGCAAGATAGAAAGATAAGTTCACGATAGGAAGAAGGGAAGCAAAGAGCGCAATGAAGAGAAAAGAACAATATGACAGGTCACAAAAAGTAAAGCAAATCAACGATAAAGACTAGAGTGCAGCAGTAGGAACATAACAGAAACCGCAACAGAACAACTCGTACGAACAGGAAAAAAGAAAGAAAGCCCTGTTGGCACTGCCACTGGCCATCCTGATCCATAACCATTCTGTCGAATTATCATATTCTTTTCTGGTTTTCTGTGCGTTTCGTAAAAGCTTTGTATTCAGTGTAACGCGGCTTGCATCGTCAAGCATCGCCAGCGATGGGCGGCAACTTCCGGCTGCGGAGTTCCGGGGTTGGGAAAAGCTTAGCAATCTCCACCAAATATGTAACGCGGTTTATTTGACAAGCCAGAGCGATGCACAGGCAGCGATACACAGGCAGGCACCGAGCGCACGAGCTCTGTTCTCTAGCGAGGCGTTGACGGTACGCCTGAAGCACACGCCTGTCTTCTTCGCTATACATCACTAATGTTTGGGAAAACAGGCTACATGCAACGTAGAATGTCTTTATCGCGACTCTGAAAGCAACAAATGATTAAAAAGTAAGCCACTGAAGTAGGATTGCGGTGATTGCTTCTAAAACGGGCTGCTGGAAAGGGAAAATGATGGAGCAGAGCGACACCGTCTGTGCCAGCAACTTCGTAGGCGCTCTACCGCGGCGAGGCCTCTGCATCGGTTGCAACTTCACGTAGAATTTCAACTTAACATAAAATTCACATAGTGCCAGAATGCACAAATGTGCATCGAGGTTCACGGCAGTGCGGACTACGATAGGCTCTGCAATTTGCCACGGTCATAAATTGCATTCGCCGTCGAGTCTTAACTCCTTGAGTAAGCAAAGGAGTGGACTTCTGATGAATCGGGTCTGGTTCCACTGCAAGGAACGACCCAGGAAATATGAAAGCATGCGTACAGAATATACTTCCACAGTTGTGGATTTTAGCGTAGTGAAATTTTACCGACTTCTCACATTTAAAGTGCAAGGTCCCCCGGAATGTACAGCACGTTTACATTTCAACCGTAAAAGAAATGTCAGCCATAAACATGCTGATTCGAACCGTGTGCGGATTGTTTATCAGCTAATCCTACCTACCTTACCTCTACGTCATTTGTCGAGGTGTTAATGATTACATCCAAAATATTTACGCGTGTAACTTGATCCATCGTCTAGAAAAAGCCAACAACATTTTCAGCACAGTCAAACTGAAGCAGCCGCAAGCAACATGCTTTGGGCTACCCTCAGACTGGTACTTAAGCCAAAATAGCAAACTTAATTACACCTTGCTCGTAATACCTTTAACCTGTTGTGTGAAGCTCTTTCCGAACAATACGACGCCCGATGAAGCGAAGAAATCTGAAGCTCGTGCACACAATGTTTGTCGTTTTTTTTTTTCGTATCCAACTGGTGTTCTTGTCGTTAGGATTACTCTTCAACAATTTCTGACCTCACTACTATGATTACGTAAGAAAACAAAGGAGCGAATGTTGAGACAACGTCAGGCTGGGCAAGACTTCCTTCTAGTAATAAAAAAAAAACAAAAAACAAGAAAAACGCGACAACCACGACTGATTTCATGAATACCAAATATTTAAATCGATTGAAAATTCGTAGTCACTTTCGGGCTGAAGCACCTCGTTCTGAAGTTTGCGCTCGATGAAATAGCACGTGTCAGTATCAGCTGCCACCACACAAAAAAGACAAGACAAATAAATCACTTGTCTTGAACTCGAATATTGTAGTTCAAATATTAAAGCGAAGCTTTCTATGTATCACTGATTCGTCGGTGAGCGCCGAAAACGCACTGCAGGAAAAACCAACTTACACAATGGAACTATCTGCGCATCTGCGCAATTGAACAACGGCGCACGACATACGTGTCGTAGAACACTACAGCTAACATTCGCAGTTGTACCGATAAGAACAATGCGAACTGCGACGCCACGCTACCCAGACGAACTGTATATACCTGCATTGCATTACGCGCTTTACGCAATGCATTCCCGGCCGTCACCATGGGTAGGCCGAGGGTGCAGCGGGATCGTGCCCGTAACGCCGAACCCGTGTATCGGCAACGGCAGAGCCTCTGACCGTCTACCACAGCGATCGCAAGGCAATGCTCTGCAAATGTAGAGTCATCCGTGAAAGAGTTAGTGTGTGCGTGGGATAAATGGCTACATGATCTAAAATAAAGGCTATGCAACTTAACGAAATGTGTCTTCATTCAACTTTCAACGTTCAAAAATACAATCCTAAACAAGCAATCAAATCACATATGCATCGCATCGGGTCGCTCAGCATTTCTTGGTTTCGTTGCGTGGTCGTTGGCTTTGGACTTTGACTTTGATTCAGTTTGCATTGGAGAAAGCTTCGCGTTTAACCATCTTTCTTTAAGAAAGGGGCTTTGATTTTTTGTCATAAATCAATTTTGTCACTGAGAAACAGCGCTGCTGGAAGCTACACAGACTACGGAGTAAAAGCTGAAAGCCATGAACCATGACAAAACCGATGAAGAAAAGACAACAATGCCAGAGGTAGGAGAAAAACATTTTTGTAGATCGTTCTAGCTGTGTCACGTTCAAGGTTAGTGCCGTTGAAGCCAGTCTGTCTTTGTTCTTTCCGAAGTTCTATCGCTTTGGAGCCGAGGTCCACGACCTTACTCATGATTCGCCAGAATCTACTTGATGCCCTAACTTTCTAAATTCGTGTGCCATCATTTGTAAGTTACGTTATTACAAACGGATGACGTTCAAACAAGTAGTGGTCATTCTTAGGAGTACGATTGAGACTGTGAGACTCTTAGCAACAGCCATTCCTGTTTCTTTTTTTCTCTCATGGTAATCACTTAGTCCCTCTTCGCCCTTTGACTTAGTTTCTACTGCGAGAATAGGAAACAAATATCGGAGCTTACCTTATAGAAAGCAAGCACTCCACCAGCTGTCACCAAATACGCTGGCACTCACAAGCCGGCGCCGGTCGGAAGGTGTCCCTGGATGACCACGAGTCGCCGCAGTATCATTCGAAGGACGACGAAGCACAGCGAACGTCGAAGCTATGGGAACAACCTCACGACGCGACACAGGGGCCAACGCACCATCGCACACATGTCACGCCAGAATAAACGACGCTGACTATGCAGCGCAGAGCAGGCAAATCCCGAGTGGACGTGTCCAATCCGTCTGGTCGCTGGCCGGGTGCCCACAGGACCGCAACGCCGAAACCAGGTGAGCACCACCGTCCTACGCTCCTCCCTGATTAGTCCCACCGGTCGCCGGCTAGCTTATACAAGAAACCATGGGAAGCGACGACGATGCGTTACGACCCATCGACGATATGCTGATGATGTCCGTCTGCAAACAGCGCTTCACTCACAAGTCGAGGAATGATAAGGGGGCTGGGGGGGGGGGGGGGTACACTTTCTTGTCGCGACCAGTGCGGGATGCACCGCGCGAAGACCTCGAACTGACGCCGCCGGCTAAAAGCAACTGCCTCCGTAACGGGCGCGAGCACGAGCGCGGTGCAGGTTGTCCCGGAAGATAGAAGCAGCCGCCGCCGGAGCGATGCGATGCGAATGTTTTCGGAACGTTGGTCGGTGGTGATGACCCTTGAGAGGAGGCGGGCACGTGCTGAGGGCGAGAGACGCCCGAGCCACTGTGTCTGTACTGCGGAGAGAGAGGTTGCCTCCTCGCGCTTCTCCGAGGCATGCTTGTCTCTCTCTCACTCACTCTTTTTGCTTTCTGATCTTCTCCAAGTCTCACCGTTACCCCGCCCCCTCGCCCTCACAGCCCGCGAGCTTATTAAACAGCCCGCCATGGTAGCGTCCCTTCTCCTCTCCTATCCTAACTCCGTTCCCCCTCTTCACAGCTCACTCGGCTCGAGGAGGAGAAGGGGAATTCCCACTGACTTAACCGCAGACGACCGGGCCAGGGACCGTTAGCGGGCCTGAAGCGACGTCACTTCCGTAGTTGTCGAAATCCAGTCATTGCCCTCCCCGTGCTCCTGCCCTGCATCGTTCTTAGTAGGAGCACGTGATATAACCTCAAGCGGCTGTGCCTGCTTGGGCCTCCCTGTCGATGCCCGCAGGCGGCTCACGTCGCGCGCGAATACGACGTCTCCGGCGAATTCCTGGTCGACCCTGCTTTCTGTCCCCCTATACCAAGTGATACGCTTTCCTTCTCGGTGCGCCGTTGCTTGCTGGCCAGCCTGGGCTAAACTTGTTTTCGTGAGCTTGTGCTTAGCGTGGATCAACGGCAGTCTAATCTCACCCGTGTAGCTGAATTCAAACTTGGTGGTTGTTTTAGAGTAACGTGCTGTTGGGGAAGTCGGTGGAGCACTGTACACTTAGTAGGAAAATGGGCGCCAAACACGCTTGCACAACATGGCGCTTGAGGGCACCTGCGCTGGTCTACTTTCATTTGCCGGCGTGTTTTTAGCACAGTTCTGTACGGTAATGCTTAACCTGGTCGGCTATGGTTTTGTAGTGACACAATAGAAGCAGCACTGGGATAACCGGAGCAGACTTGTTACAGAAAATGCCGTCCGCTTGCATGCGCGGTAACTTTCGGCCTTATCTGTATAGAGAAATACTCATGTGAAACGACACAGGTTAAAAGGAAAAAAAGTGCGTTGTCCCGAAGTGATTCGTATATTGTTAATGAAAACTTTCCTGTAGTTGTCAATCTCCGTGTGCCATTTGATTATTAAAGGTAACGACAACAACGTAGGAGGGGGACCAAGAAATTACGAGAATTGTTTCTTTTCGTAATTCGAATACGTAGATACCTTCCACTACAGTAAATGGTCTCGTTACGTTTGGTCCCTCCTCGAACACAATTACAACGGAGTCTACAAAAGGGCTGATTAGGTATTCAAAAAGTAAAAAGAAAACAGGAAAGAAAAACGGCGTTTCAGATAGCACTGAGTTATATGCGGACTCTCACCGAAAGTAGAGGCTTAAAATGCGTTGTTGGGGAGTATTTCGCCACGACAAAGCACAGATCGGTCGTGTCACACTCTCATCGTCAAATCGATTGCCTTGACCTGCATAGGAAAGACGCGTGACCGTGAATAGCTGCACGTGACAGTAATCCGAATCAGTTGCAGCAGCAGTTGAAAGGCACGCCAAAGTGTGTAGTTGCTAGTTATCCTCGAGAAATGTACCACGGCAAAGAAGCGGCACAATACATATGTACCTATCTATATTCAGTAGCACAAATGCGACTAAAGGCCGGTGTTAGCGTTAGCTCTAATTGCATGCTAGGTACTCGTGCCAAAGATGAACTATATACCAGAGGTGTTCGCCTTTCCTGACTTCTTGGTAGCCCAAACTGAGGCGAAAATCGCCACCCACGGTGCGCCTTGAGAGATCTACGTCGCTTTCGCTTGCGTCAGCCTAAACGTTATGGAGATTACGGGATAAAGGAGGCGCCGGACACACAGCGGGATGTCAATGTGCCCCGTGTGGTTCGGAAGAAGGATTACGCAATATGCACACAATGCGCCACAGCCCAAAAATTAGCTACGGGGACTGCACAACGAATACATTATAGCATAATTCGAACAACAATCCTTTGCAGGAGCCCACAATCACGTTGAACATTTTACATTGGCCAAAACAGAATGTCGCCGCGGAGCGCTGTGGAGCAGCAACATCAAAATAACGAAGAAAGCGAAATAGTCATGGTGGGTTACAGAGACAGTAGTACAGCCATACGGATCATAGTGCCCCCTGACTATCTTTCAAATGCTGCTTGTGAAAAGGAGGTGAGAACCACAAGATGACGCTTGTGCGTCCCCAGTGCAAAGTGACCCTCCTATGTTCTGAGCCGTACGATTGACTAAATGGGGAACTTGTTGGTTCTTTACAGTTGTAAGTTTGAAAGTCGAAATCGTCCCTGAGCGTGTGATTACGAAACCACCAGTCTATGATCAAAGCAAGCGGATCGAGCAATGATTGGCTGTTTTCTTTCGCTAGCGCTATCACATCCAAAAAGAAGAAGAAAGAAAGAAAAGAAAGGAAGAAAAGAACGCAAGAACAGCTACAGAGCGATCGGAAGCTCGCTTCGGGAAGTTCGCAAAATTCTCTTTAATTTATGCAGCCACATTCATTCCAAGGCAGCACTCCAGAGTTTACTCTCAGCACTGCGCCATGGATCACATGAGCAGCTCGCAGCACACATCAGACAAGTTCACCATCAAGTAGTTGATGAAGGAAACGATATATCCGTAGTGGCCTAGTCACTGTGGCATACATGGTAATGATCACGCGGATGCAGCTGCCCGATCTGCCCATGACGGCGTCAACTGCGTTGCCATTCCTTATTCGAGAGCCGACGCAGCGAAAAAAGCTTTCCGCACTTGCGCGTGACCTAACATTGCTTCAATGGAATTCATCTCTCTCGCTCTTTCTCTTGACGAGGCACACATTAGTTGCTCGACAAACTACAGTATTTAATTTGCTAATTACGGTAAATAAATTTGTTTTTATAGTCTTTAGCGCACATGTTACAATTGAATAAATGAAACCGGATAATAACGCAGTTGTATCACTTGGCAGAAATCTTGAGACTGGGACCAGTCTGCGTCCCGCAAAGACGCTATCTGCAATGGGGCCGAGAAATATATGAAAAATATTGTACACAAAAGGAACACACACACACACACACCAGCGTTTATGTTCCTCTGTGTGTCCGCTGCTTGAGCCCAATTTTCGCTCCCTTTCTTGAAAGCAGAAGCGACAAGGCGCACTATAGGTTTACCTGGCGATGCGCAAGGTCGGATTGAGAATGGCTGACACAGTTCTAAAGCGTCAGCAGGTCATCGAAATAAGCGAACAGCCATTGTGAGCATAAAGAGAGAGAGAGAGAGACTACCGCCACAAACGCGTATTCAGCGTATAACTCGGCCCTTAGCAAAGTTCATTCAACATTACTGTGCTTATGCGGTCGACCGACGTGCTACGTGCAACGGGGCGCCACGCATCGGGCGCATGCAGCCGTTTAAGGCGCCGTCAATGGAGCAACCGTCAGCCCGCAATCCATCAACATCGAGAACCGATTGTGTGCAAACATCTCGTGGGTCGCGATGGTTCGTCTCTTTCCGAACGCGTGCCTATAGCTCTCTTTCCGCTTAGCGTGGCGGATTTGCCTCTTCTGCCAATGTGAGTGGCGGAGTATAGGGAAGGAAAGAATTAGGCAGCTACAGCAGGCAGTCGCTGCAGTGCATTCATGGTCAGTGAGGCGCGCAATCGAATTCGGGGTAGACGTCTCATAGATGCAGCACAGGAGATAGAAAAAAAAAATGGTCATAACGTTGGAGCATATATAGCAAAGGAATAAACTGAGTAAGAGAAAAAAAAAACAGTTATCGGAAGAAAGAAAGGATGGTGAAAAAGGTGAAGGGGCAAAGATAAAGAAAAGTATGCTGCTGACGACGAAGATCGTGAAGTTGAAACGAAAAGGTATAGTTGTAGAGGGTTAACTATTGATCTCCGTATTCTTCCTTCCCTGTCACCACTTCTTCTCCTTCCGTGTAATGTTCCTCGTACTTCCTATTAGCAATCTAGGTTTAAATACTGGCATCTTATTTTTGCCATAGGGAGAATGCCACTTATGTGTAAGCCTCGGTTCAGGTTTGGCAGTTCGTGAATTCGTTGCTACTTTCGAAAGGTAGCGCTGTTGTAGGGGCGCCGATCTCAGTACAGTATTGCTTGTTCTTCGCGAACTATGCCCAGTCACAATTCTACAGCCATTCGGACAAATAATATTTTTTATTGTTTCTTTCCTTGATTTGTGCTCATTGTGTGTAATTTTCAGCTTGTTTTGGGTGGCCTATTTCTCTTGGGGGTATGAGGCATGCTTAGAGCAATGTTTGTTTTTTATTTAGATATAGAAGTATGTCATGGTAGGCTGCGTCAAAGCCGGCTATCTCCAACGTTACTAGACTAGTGTAGTAACGTTGGCTATTCCGAAACAGCAGTTTCCTACTGTTTTCTGCAGTTGCCTGCCAAAATATCAGCAAAACAACAACAGCAAAACAACAACAACAGCGGCAGCAGCATCAACGACAACAACGCCGACCACAACACAACAAGAGGAAACAAGATGCAACACAGTGAGACGCAATTTACTCAAAAAGAAACACCAATATCGGATACGACATGGTGTTATAACCTATTTTGTCGAAATTGCATCGAGGTTTTGTTCACGCATAATGCAATATTTTTGCGGTAGAAATTCCTATGTTGTTGAGCCAGAAAATAAGAGGCGTCACCATATACGTACGGTACTGCGTGAGTCTGAACCATACATTTACTTACCGCAAGAATCACACCGATGTTTTCCACTTCACTGAACTTCTTATTTGTACAACTATTCGTTGGATTAAACATTTCCTCTGATGCCACGTTGTCGTGTTTTCCGAGAAAGCCGAGATAACTATTTTAGAAAGTAGTCATCGTTCCTTTGTCTTGACAAGTTTATTCGTATTTTCTTCCTTTCTAAACTCGTCGGTGCGTTTATTAGTTTTCACCCCAACAAGGAAGTATTTACCTCGCTATTTCTTTGTTTGTGAATGTGTTTTAACACGAAAGTGTTTTATGCCGGGGTCCACCAAGACTTCACTGACGTATTTCCGTCACGGAAATACGTCAGCTTACAATGTACACGAACATAATACAAAGAAAGAAACCAGAAGAAAAAGTTCCACAAACATGCAAAATTTGGAAATCGAACCCACGACCTCTCGGTCCGCGACGATAGATCGCCGAGCGTTTAACCCATTGCGCCACAAACGCATTTGCAGAGAGCTACACAGACGCGCCTTATATATCTAACACTCCTCCGTGTACCCGCGCTCTTGCTCGGGGCGGTGCCGCCGCCTACGAGCAGAAAAGAGAAGTACTGCATTATGACACTAACGCGCACCGACAGTGAACGCTTCGGTGGTCTCAGCACTACGACGCCTCGATGCCAGCATTCGAAGGGACGCTGGCATCAAGAAGCACTACCAACGCCACCTAGGTGGCGTTCACCGTACTCAGCACAGCGGAGCATGGCCTCCGCAATTAGCTCTGAAAATGTTTCTGAAGTTGATCGCGGAGGCTGCAATTACGACGCGCGGTACGCGCTGATTTGACTCGGTGACGATTCAGTTACGTGCTTTGTCTTGCGCGTTGTATTAGTGTGTCAGTTACGTGCTTCGTCTTTCGCGTTGTGCTAGCGTGTGCAGCGTAGTGCAGCTTCCATATGCACGACGGTTGCTCATGGTCATCGACGTTGGTAGTCGTGATGGAGGAGACGTGCCACCAGGCGTCAGCGTGGGTGCATCAACGCCTAAGGGCGCTTTAGCCACAAAACACCAATAGACATTATATATCAATGTGCAATAAACATTACACTACTTCTGTGAAGACACGTTTCACTTTCGTGTTCTATACCGATTCCTATATAAGAGGGATCAACCACATTTTTTTGAATGTTCCGTGAATTCGTTCATAAAGAGAGCTTTTCCTGCATACACAGCTGTTCTACTGCAAAGCCGAAAAAGAGATCACCGCCCCTTCCATTTCTTAAAGATGGTTGAACAGCGAAGCTGTGTTAGTTACACCGAGTGCTACGAGTGTTACAAGTGCATGTGATGCACGTGATGCAATTGCGTAAACACAAGTAAACACAGATCTATAACAAGAACTTATATGAAACGTTGCGAGGCGAGAAGGGACAGCGACTTCCGACGCTGCTCGACAAGTGTGCATTTCTCTGGTCGAAACCTGCGGAGCCGCCGCCAGAGGCATCGGATGCAGTCACGGACACCGCGCGCGTTCGGTGCGAACGCGGGGACACGCGGACGGCGTCGGCAGCAGCTCTACGCGTTGCGCGTTATCCGAAAGGGCGCGAGGCACAGAAGCACCTTGTCTTATCGCCTCTCCTCCTGGAGCCCAGCGCGTGCTCTCATTGGTCGCCTCCTCCTCCCAGCGCGCGCCCTCTCATTGGTCGCCTCCTCCCCCTGCGCGGCTCTCATCCTCTCTTGGTCACGTGACCTGCGTGACGTCAGACAGACGACAAAGGGTCAACTAACAACCGCTCCGCAGTTAAAAATCGCGTTTACAAATAGACGGAACGAGCAAATGTGGGGCGCCAGTCATATTCATTGCAAACAGGTTAATAAATATCCTTCGTATGATTCCTGCCGACACTACCGAACATGGCCTTTAGGGTTCAGAAAATGAATGGTTGACCCCAGACTGTCATAGTTCACGCCACTACGCCAACTAACTAGCAAGGATTGCTTGCAAAATGTGTTTCATAAGAAGCATCTCTATGTGTCATGCTTATTCGCCGGAGCTAAACATTTGCACATACACATCAGCTGTAGACACGTCATCGTGGCTTCATGTATGCTACGGTGACTTAAAGAAATTTACTGCCAACTTTACCAAGACACGTGAAACGGGACTATTTGCAGGTTGTAAGCAAATATTTTCATGTCACAATATATTGCCATTACTTTGCTTTTTAAATGTGTAAGCGGGCGGTACTCGCATAAACGAAATGACAAAGAAGCACCAAAGCGCAGGGTCTTTCAATATTATCAGTCTGCAGTACAGCACAGATATTACCTCGTTTCTCGAGCTATAATAAATAGTATCACAGCAAAAGTTGCTGTATTATTTTTGGCCGAGGCATCACTCTGTCACTGGTAGCTGTAACTGGTGGGTGTGAATATGCTTCTTCGGTAGTGTTCATGTCGGCTACGTGTGAATACCCTTTGCATTGTTCTTGCATATTGACACTGTGGGGATTGAGGGAGGCGCCGGCGCCATTGCGCGGGCTTCACCTGTTCTGCCGTCCCTCGCTAACCCCGTCCGCTCCTAACCGGTTCCCGCGGTGGCGCTGCACTCGCGGTGGTTTGCGGTGAGGGCGGGGCGCTGACGTGACTACGCGGCCGCGTTTTTCGGCTGCTAGCGACGGAGCGTGGCTCTCTTATCTCCAGGACCAGCGCAGGGTACGTACAATCGGCGTCAAATGAAAGCCGAACAGCGGAGCGCGTGCCACAAGCATCAGAAACAGGATAGTGCGCGCCGTCCAGTGCGCGCCGCAAACAGGATAGTACGCGCCGCAAACAGGATAGTACGCGCCGCAGACAGGCCCACACATCCAGTTTGGTAGCACAGCGCCACCCCACTGAAGTGCGATTTTTTTTTTTTGCCTGCGTTCCCACTCGGATTTTTGAAAAGAAGAAGAAAAAAGAAAACAGAAGCGAAACCTGAGCTTCTGAGTGTTGCTGAATTTTCGCTTCTGTTTTCTTTTTTTTTCTTCCTTTCAAAAATCCGAGCGGGAACACGGGCAAAAAAAAAAAAAATCGCACTTCAGTGGGGTGGCGCTGTACTACCAAACCGGATGTGTGGGCCTGTCTGCGCTGATGACTGGTCGGCGCGCACTATGCTGTTTCTAATGCTTGTGGCACGCGCTCCGCTGTTCGGCTTTCATTTGACGCCGATTGTACATGGTTTCCTCTCGTCCACCGACACCTTTGTGACTAGGACTGGAGCTCGCGCACGGTGCCTTTGCCCGTGCGGAGAGCGCGTACTTTGTGCTGATCGTTTCCCGACGCTAAGCCGACGAGCGGTGCCTGGCGCTCGCGCGAGGTCGTACCACGCCGAGCCGTACTTGCCAACTCTCGCGAGTTGACCCATTGGCTATCGCCAGAGCAAGTAGCATAGCCGCCGGGACTTTTCCTAGCGGCGTGTCCCAGCTTGAGCCTGTGCTCTCGCAGCGACGTGCTATAGGCGCCTGTTATTGTATTTTCGCCCTGGTGCCAAAGGGGTCCCTCCTTTGGTTCCCCGCCGTTCGGGCATTGGTGCAGTGCTGGTGCCGATGGATTCAATAAACGGTTTCCGTCAACTCAGGGCTTTACTGTGTTGTTGCGTGCGTCGCTCGGTAGCCCCTGCGGCCTCTGAGCCCGCGCGCGAGAGGTGCTGGAGGCGACGGCTGACGCGGCCCTGTGGCTCCGGAAGCTCGAACCCGCTGTGGTTGGTCTCCTGTGAGACACCAAGAACCCACAACACACGTACTTGTTTATCTTTCTCCAGTGTCCGCACTTCACCGTCTAACAAATGTCGCTCCGCGCAGGACGCGCCTGCATGTATCGGAAGTTTCTCGAATGCTATCAATGGTTCTATCCGCTGTCTGTTGTCACCGAACGTTGTGTAATTCGATTGCATGTATTGTTACGACCGGCCAGGCGGGGGAAGCGACCTTCGAGCCACTTCTGATTTCCTGAGACGAATCAGCATGATGAGGTAAACAGTACGTCGCATCGGACAGACCAGCAGCGACACCAAGAAGAGACACGTTTGACGGCTACGGGGCTGATGGATGTCACCCGGCCGCCGACCACGACGCTGGGACCAAGGAATGCCTGGAAAAGTGCGTGCGACGCTTGCCCACGGCCGCAGCTAGCCACCAAGGCCGTTCGACAGACGCACCCGCTAATGGCTGGGCCATCCCAACAACCAAGACGCGCCAGATTGGGTCTAGTGTGACACTTCCCGTCTACCGGCGTCTCATTCGTTCTCTGTGACAGTGAGCCGTGTGCGCCCAAGGCTACCTTTCCAGGTGTGTTCGGGGAATAAAGGCGCCGGAGTGATTATGTGTTACCCTCACCCTCAAGGCGGAGCCTTCGGCGAGGTCGGACGTTTCGGTTGGAGGAAGGTGTGCCCGCAGGTTTCCCTGGCCTAGGGATCTAGGGAGGACAGAGGCGTTTAAGCGGACGTTTGCGGCTGAATTGGAGTGCTCTCCGTGAAAGATGTAGCTAGAGCTCTCGCACCTGCTCTGACATGTAGATAGTGCTCTCCCAGAACGATGTAATCTGCTGAGATGTAGTAGCGCTGTTATGCTACGATGTACTGCACTCCGTACTCCGGCCAGTACTGTGATTATCCCTTTGTTCTGTAAATAATTTTGCCTCTTCCATGTAAATAAACCCCCTGTTCCGTTTAACCCACCTCCCGACCTCGTACTCATCACGAAAGTAGCAATCGTCGTCAATTCTGCTCGGACGACCAACAAAAAGAGGTAGGTTTGGTTGCACGACCAGTGCATAAAGACAATTCAGGCATAATCCGAAGGTTAGAACGCGATAATCTAGAACTGAGAAAACTAGTAATCAGCTTGATGGAGGAAATCGAACAACTTAGAGATACACTTGCAACGGCAGACAAACACTGCGGAGACCGAGGCAATGGATGTGCCAATAGCCGACGATGCATCCAACCCAGCTCAGAGAAAATCGATTTCCGCAACACAAAGCACTAAACCACGTAAAGCCAAGTCAGCAACCAGGGAGATCCTTGACAAACTCACAGAAAGCATGAACGTTCTCAAGGAGGGACAGAATAAGTTAGCTGAGCAGACTGGACACATCCGGGACACAGTTGAGGGACTAGACCATACAGTCAACACACTGGAAACAAACAATCACCCAACGGAAACGCGAGCATGTCAAATCTAACATTGACAGACAGCCCAAGAATAATATCACTTGGGCAAAAAACATAACACCATCAACAGACAAGCCACACCTCCAGCAGCATGGCCCTGCACCATGAGACCTTTCGAATTTGGCAGTGGAATTCTAGGGGCTACGTTCGCAAATAGGCTCCCCTTCAGCAATATATTCGAGCTAGGCAAGATAAACCGCAAATTATTCTCATTCAATATACCAACATGGTCGACTCCTCGCTCACCGGATACAACGCAGTAGTATAATCACGGGGCTACAAAGGGACGACGACATTATTCAGCAACAAGCTGACTCATATACAACATGACCTAAACCTACCCAGGAGCAATCTAGAATACATCATGACAGAAATAATCGGCAACAAGTCGAACACAAACAGCCTGTTCATTCTGAACATTTACAGCAATTATAAAGATTACTCACAGAAATTTAAACAACTCTTCAAACGAGCATGCAGCAAGGCTGATGAAAACCCAATGGCAATAGCTGGCGACTTCAACGCCCCTGCAGCATATGGAGGTACAAATATGGCACAGCTAAGGGCAAGGACCTATGGCATAATGCCACAGAACTTGATCTCACTTTAGCTACAGGCCCAGCCTATCCAACCAGGACAGGCACCTCCACGTGTAGAGACACTACACCGGACTTGATCTTTGGCAGAAACACCCCTAACTACTGCTGGAGCAATCTCCTTGAGGACTTAGGAAGCGACCACTACATCAACGAGATAACATTCTCGGTGGAACTGCGAAAGCCCAGGTATCACAAATATGTAGATTGGGTAAAATTTACGGAAAATAGAGCGGACAAACTTAAATATCAACCTATGCCAACGTTAGATCTATGGGCGAAACAGATCGAGGAAGACATAAAAGCAGCTACATCTCAGAAAGAAACGGTCCTACAAATAAATAGCATGGATTGCTACTTAGCACATATGCTCGAGGCCAAACAATTGCTCAAGGCCAGATGGAAAGGGCAAAGACTAAATCGCAGGCTAAGGAAGCGGATCTCGGAACTAAACAAACAGATAGAAGAGTACTGTGCCCCACTGTCAAGGTAACAATGGGATGAGGTGTGCAAAACTATAGACGAGCAAATGAGAGGAAGTGGTGCATGGAATCTACTCAGCACCTCTTAGACAATGCCAACATAAAATCTAGGCAATGCCACGTTCTAGACAAAGTCATACATGATGCACTGCAAAACACCACGGAAAAATACCTAATCAACAAACTGGTCAACAAATACTTATCGCCAGCTAACACTGACAACAACAACAGATATCCCGGTTACATTGGAACAAACAACACAATACGAGACCAAGAGTTTGAGGTCGAAGAGGTGGGAACTGCACTCTAAGAGCTCAACAGCAAATCAGCCTCGCGCCCAGATGGCATTGCCAACAAGATCCTCAAGAACCTAGAAACGGGCTCAATCAAGTTCTTTACCGAGGAAATCAACTCGGTCTGGAGGCAGGGTATCCTTCCCCCCACATGGAAAACAGCCCTAACATTCCTAAAACCAAAACCCGGCAAAATTTGCAGCACAGATAACCTAAGACCAATCTCGCTCCCCTCGTGCGTAGGCAAAGCTGCAGAACATGTTATCCTTAGTCGCCTCACCAAATACCTAGAAGACAATGAAATTTACCCACACGCAATGATCGGCTTCAGAGACGCGATGACGCGATGAAAGTCATCAAGCATCAGATCATCAACAACAACTCCAGAGACCCAAAAGCCATCCGAGGACTCGACCTCTAAAAACCTCAATATCGGGCCTAGATTCCATACATATGTCATCTCTTTCTTATCTAAGAGAACAGCAACGCTCGAGGTAGGAGAGCTGACGTCGCAAATGCTCACCCTAGGTAAAAAGGGCACACCAAAAGAAGCCGTCATCTCACCACCCCTATTCAACCTAGCCCTGGTAGGACTAGGCAGAAAACTCAGCACTGTGGAAGGCATCAGGCACACAATGTACGCAATGATGTCACAATATGGCGCACCGGTGGTAGCGACGACTTTAGTGAAACGACTTTAGAGGATACTATCTATGCAATTGAAGAATACCTGGAACCAACAGGCCTGAGATGCTCCCCAGCAAAATCAGAACTACTCCTATACACCCAAACTAGGCCAGATCCCAAGCCAAAAGGATGGGTATATGCTAAGGACCGTGACATCAAGATTCACACTAGAAGCGGTGGCACAATTCCGATAGTCGAATCAATCAGAGTTCTTGGCACGATAATCTAAGCAAACGGAGCCAACACTAAGGCGATGAACATGCTAATCAACAAGACAGACAACGCTATGAGACTGATCAAAAGATTTGCCAACAGACAACAGGGTCTCAAAGAAGACAACCTGCTCAGGCTAATGCACGCCTTCGATTTATGCCGCTTCACATAAGTAGCAGCACTGCACAAATGGAAACCCTCGGAGAAAGAAAAGCTAAATGTCCAGCTCAGAAAGATAGCCAAACAAGCGCTAGATATCCCTAACTGCACAGTCACGGAACGCCTAACGCAACTTGTCATGCATAACACCCTCAAGGAGATTGCAGAAGCACAAGAAATAACTCAAATTGCAAGACTATCAAACACCAGGTCGGGTCGAGCTTTACTGCAAGAACTAGACTTTGAAGCAGCAACGATCAACTCACTATATACAGACATACCACTGGACGTTCGCAAACGATATGAAGTCACACCATTGGCCCTCCACGTGAATCCTGAGCACAATGTAGAGGGAAGACTAGCCAGAGGAGCCTGCCTACTCCGGACCATTCGCAAAGAAAAGCAAAGAGTTTGCTTCGTAGACGCCGCCAGACATATGAACAGAAAAGCTTTCACTGTTTCACTGGTAGACAACAAAGGCAAAAGCATAAACTCAGCCAAGGTCAACACTGACAAACCAGAGGTAGCGGAGCAAGTAGCGATTACTCTAGCACTAACCGATAGAAGTCGAGCACACATTGATAGCGATTCACGATGTGCAGTCAGAGCTTTTCAGAAAGGTACAATATCACAACAGGCATTACACATCATCAAAAAGAGCAAGATCTATTACCACTCCTTATGCTGGTTCCCAGCCCACCTAGACAATATAGAGAAACCCGCCCGTATCTCACCGAGATGGCTCGTTGCATCTCGCGCGAGAACTAACCCTCCGCTACGCCACCCTTGACAGTCCAAACCATCTCCAAAAGAACACGGATGCCCCCTCTACATACAGCGAGCTCACAAAACACTTCTATCTTAAAGTAAGGCCACAGGCACTTACTTTAAGACTACTACAAACAAACACTTATCCCACGCCAAGACTACATTTCTACATGGCAAAGAAATATCCTAACACACAATGTGCAGTCTGCAATACAGCACTTGACTTAGAACACATGCTCTGGTCGTGCAACCGAACCAACGAAAATTTCGCCAAGGATCAGGACAGGCTGAATGCAGAAATTCGCAGCCCGGACCTGACCTAGCAATTATTGGCCGTCCAGCAAGTCCACGACGCGGCCAAAAGACTCTGCCTGCCGGTCCCAACTTGGGATCAGCCCACTTTGTGAGGCAACTCACAACTTGCAGGATCTAATAAACGTTTTCCGTCCGTCCGTCCGTCCGTCCGTCCGTCCGTCCATCCATCCATCCATCCATCCATCCATCCATCCATCCATCCATCCATCCATCCATCCATCCATCCATCCATCCATCCATCCATCCATCCATCCATCCATCCATCCATCCAATTATTGGCCGTCCAGCAAGTCCACGACGCGGCCAAAAGACTGCCTGCCGGTCCCAACGTGGGAGCAGCCCACTTTGTGAGGCAACTCACAACTTGCAGGATCTAATAAACGTTTTCCGTCCGTCCGTCCGTCCGTCCGTCCGTCCGTCCGTCCGTCCATCCATCCATCCATCCATCCATCCATCCATCCATCCATCCATCCATCCATCCATCCATCCCGCCATCCATCCATCCAATCCATATTGGCCAGCAAGTCCACGACGCGGCCAAAAGACTCCATGCCGTCCCAAGTGGGAGCAGCCCACTCAGCTCACAACTTGCAGGATCTAATAAACGTCGTCCGTCCGTCCGTCCGTCCGTCCGTCTCCGTGATCCATCCATCCATCCATCCATCCATCCATCCATCCATCCATCCATCCATCCATCCATCCATCCAATTATTGGCCGTCCAGCAAGTCCACGACGCGGCCAAAAGACTCTGCCTGCCGGTCCCAACGTGGGAGCAGCCCACTTTGTGAGGCAGCTCACAACTTGCAGGATCTAATAAACGTTTTCCGTCGGTCCGTCCGTCCGTCCGTCCGTCCGTCCGTCCGTCCGTCCGTTCCGTCCGTCCGTCCGTCCGTCCATCCATCCATCCGTCCATCCATCCATCCATCCATCCATCCATCCATCCATCCATCCATCCATCCATCCATCCTCCATCCATCCATCCATCCATCCATCCATCCATCCATCCATCCATCCATCCATCCATCCATCCATCATCCATCCATCCATCCATCCTCCGAGTTCGTCTCGTGCGTTGCGTTTGCCATGGAGATGGTAGACAAGGAAGCCGCCGGGACAAGCACAGCCGACCCACAAGAAGACCTAGAGACGATGGTTCTCTGTGTCTGTGTCGTTCTGTCAAAACGTACACCCACAAACTTTACCTAAAGGACACCAACGCCGAGGTGCGAGTGCCACTAAGAGACACCCAAGTGAAAGATAAAGGGGTCGCCCACCGTTTTTATTTTGATCGGTTTCGAGGATTTGAGCGACGAAATCGCGGAAGTAGTTGCGCTGTGCGTGCAAACATGCGACCTGCCCAGCGAGCCGCATCTGATTTTTTTTTTAGCGATAAAGAGCCTTTCAAGTGAGCCCGATGTTAAAAAAAAGAAGTGTTTGTTCGTAGCGAGCCTCCGAAAGGTGCAAGCACTGGGTTCGCAGGGTTGCTCCACTGCTACAGGTACGATACTTCACTGTTTTTGACCTTCGTAGGAAACTCGACACTGCGACTCGTGTTGCAGTATATCACATATAGCATCTCACAATATATAGGCAGTAACGTCTATCATGCTTTCAGAAGCTATATACGTATAATCTGCACTGATAGAACAAGGCTAAAGACTGCAAAGTTACCTGGTCGTGGTATATAAACAAATAAGAGTTCCATTTGTGAGTCGGGTTGCAACTTCTTTTTATGGTTAGCTGATACGTGTCATAAAGTCGTCTGCGACCGGTGACTTGGGCTTCTTAGTGCTCGCAGTACGCAGTGTTCGAAGTAGGGCCCGGGCTTGGGAACACCGCAGACACCTGCCGCCCGTAGAAATTCTCAAACTTGGTGAAACGTGAAAAGTGAATAACAACCAATCGGACCAAGTTGAGTTCTTTCCAACAGGTTTCTAAAATTTAGCCACGGTTTTCTTTTCGCAAAGTAATTTGTATTAACGTAAATGTAATGTAATGGCAAAGTAAACTTAGTTGTATTAGTGTCACTGTAATGGAATTTATCTGTGTGCACAGGGTCGGAAAGCAAACTAGCGGCGCTGTGCGCAGGTCTAACACTTCAAAGCTGGAACGAGCGCTGTTTGCAGTTGCTTCTAAATTTCTTGCGAGCAGATAAACTGACAACTCACCGCGTTGAATGAGAAAACATCATCTTGTGCTTGTATCGCTAAACTATAAAGCATGCTAAAAAGGATATGTCACTTCGTGGCATAACATGTCTAATGATCAACTTCAGACCTTCCGAGGCAGTTATCATTCCTGCTACCACGCCTGCAGACAAAAGTACATTAGCGAGAATATTCATTCTGTTTAAAGCATTAGTTACACTAATGCTGGGGCAGAAACTACGAACGGACAAAAACCAAGCTTCAGCGTTCATCATTACAATTTATCAAAGCGCCTGCATGCCCGAAGAAAGTACACTCCGCGATTTGAAACGCCAGCAAGATCTTTAATATAAACAAAAAGAAAGCAATGTCTACTCGCCGGGAATAAATAAGCCGACCCGAGTGAAGTGTTGTGAACAAACCGGTGTAGTATCAGTCACCTTTCCCAATGTGGAAGTTTCTTATCCAAGTCGCTCTCCGATGCGCGTTGTCTCCTTCTTTCCAGAAACAATGAAATCATACACCGCTGTCTCTCCACCGAGATGACAAGCGTAATAGTACACAACGAAAGTCTCTCGACATCCGTCTTTTTTAATTTTGGGGTCTGTGCGTAGCGGCATTATGACGATTTGAGAACTACGAGGCATTCAGCGCATGCCGTCATACGACACCCTCTGTCGCTTCAAACCTGAACCTAGATCGGCTGTTTCTCAGCGCGACCGCCAGGTAGCGAGCATTTACTTGGAGTCGCCAATAGCTTGAATACTTCTAAGCATGCAGTGCATTGGAGAGATTGTGCCTCCTTGCCTGACCCCTTTTCTGATATGTAATTTTCCACTTGTGGAGAAGCAAGGTAGCTATCGAATCTGTAGATATTTGCCAAGATATTCACGTATTCGTCCTGTACTCCTTGATTACCCAATGAGTCCGTCAGTTCTGGCATCTCTACTGAATCAAATGCCTTTTCATAATCTATGGAAACCATATAGAAAGGTTCATGGTACTCCGCAGATGTCTCGATTACCTGACTGATTACATGGACGTGATTCATTGTAGAATATCCCTTGCTAGAGCCAGCCTGTTCTATTGATTGACTGAAATCAAGTGTTGCCCTGATTTTATTGGAAATTATCTTGGTGAATATATCATACAATACTGAAAGAACGCTAATGGGTCTATAATTCTTGCAGCTCTCTGGTACACTTAAAGTCGTTAGGCGTTGCGTATAAAGAGCAGCAAGCTTTTCAAGCATATCTCCTCCATCTTTGGTTAAATCCACTGTTATTCCATCTTCTACTACCGCTTTTCCCCGGGTCATGTCTTGCAAGACACTGCTAACTTCATCGCTAGGTATAGAAGGAGCCTCTGTATTCTGTTCATCACTACTTTGAAGGAAGGTAGCTTTGTCGTTTCTCTATTAAGTGCTTGGTTACTTGAGAGATTTTACTTACTGGTTGCCTTGGTGCCTTACCTACCACTTCAACTGCTACTTCTGAAATCAGCCTAGTTATTGTTTCATTCATTGCCTCTATGTTACCTTAATGTTCCTGTTCTAAAGCTGCACATTTGTGTACGAGCACCAGCCTGAATTCGTCTGCTTTTACCCTTAATACGTCTACGTTGGCCTGTTTCTTCTTGACTAATTTTGCTCATTCTTTTTTAAACTTGAGAGCCATCCGAGGCCTCACTAACCTATGATTACTGCCCTTTACGTTACCTCACCTTTCTACATCTTGCATGCACTATGCTGAGATTGGCAGATAGTATGGAATCTATTTCATTTTTTTTTCTCCATTAGGACTTTTCCCGGTACAGGTCCACACCCTTCAAAAATTAAAGAGGGTCTCAGGTAACATGGCCAGAATCAGGGGCGTAGCAAGGGGGGGGGGGGGTTCAAACCCCCCCCCCCCAATTTTCTTGCGAACGTCCCCCCCCCCCCCCCCCCACCCAATCCCCCATCCTTTGTTCTCGTTGCTTCGCGCTGACATAATGCAAGAAACCGGTGCTACTATCACAATTTCATTCCTGGGCGCTTCCGTTTGGGTTGGTAATTTGCAGCGAATCATGTCTGCATATGGAGAAAACTGTCACGGTGCTTGTCAAGGCTTTGACACTCTGTGAGGTTTTGGGCGAGAATGTGGCGGCCGCATTGCGGCGTGTGAGGACAGGTTCGGGTTTAGTGTTGCGCACTCAAGGGCAACCTTGGTGCGAGTAATAGACAGAGCCGTTTGTACACTTAAAACACATTAGCACTTGTATATATGACACACATGAAAGAATAAATGGAAAATATGCGTTGAAAGGTTTACAGTAAATAAGTGTCAAATGTTCCACCCGTCAATGACGCGGTAGATATATTAGTCACGGCGATAGTAACACGCGGACCTACCCGGTCAGTTGCGTCGGCTCAGACGACGGGGTGGTTGTCGAGGGTGAGGCGGAGGATGAGTCGCATAGCCCCTTGCCGACGCTGCCTGCCACGTCAAGCTGGGTTGTGGCGACCCGCACGGTCGATGAGTGGGTGGGAGATACGTTCTCCTGGAGACGTCGGTGAGACCGGGTGCGGAACTGCGTTAGCAACCGTCGACGGAGCCCAGGTCGTGGGCTAAGGCCGTAACAAAGCCCAGGTCGTGGGCCAAGGCCGTAACATAGCCCAGGTCGTGGGCCAAGGCCGTGTCCTCTCGCCTGACCGGCCAGTCCACTCCGTGATGTCAACACCGTTCGACCGTTGTCCGTGAACGTTCCCGGGCCAGTCCGGTCAGTCGTCTGACCGGACTGACCAGCGCTGCATGACTGGCCAGCGCCGAATGAGTCTCGCGCGCGAGCGTTTCATTCGTCTCGTTTCGCGCTGCGAATGTTTTTGTGTGCTTTGCTCGAGAATGCATGCGCTGTTTGGCTGCTTCTGCACTGCGTGGAAATGTATCCCTCAGTGCGCGCATATGCTTGGCGATAACTTCGTTTTCTGCACGGGGGACTGTACGACATGGGAACAAGCAGATGAAACAGAAGTACGACTATACAGCCACACTTGCAGAACATGCATTTATGCGAACCATATGATTCTGTTCGAGCGTCGTCGTTTTCGTCCACAGCTGGCGCGTTCGTACGCTCGTGCTCTGCGAGGTGAAGAGGTTTTGCGCGCTATGAGAGCGAGAGAGAGACGCATTCACGGAGGGGGTCACCTGGAACGCGGTGTCTGCATTGGAACGCGGTGTCGGTGTTGCAAGCTGAGCTTTGCAACGCGCAGTGACGCCTGTAAGTCCGAGGTGCGCGAAAAAAACTATCATCATCATGAGTAAGAAGATGAAAAGTTCGCGCGCACTTCCGGGAAATGCTGGGCTACGATCGCCCAGCTTCGCTGTTTCAAGTGCTGCTAATTTGCTAAGCTTTAAGTATTATAGTGATGCAACGGATAAAACAAATAAGCGCTGTAGCCTCGAATAATTCTCGGAGTCGCGGATGACGGTGGTTCACCCTTCAGCAATGCGAATAACGTAGGCGCACTTAATTGTGCGTTTGAGCTCGACTCTCCCGCTGGGAGTGCGGCAGACTTCCGCACTCCCACTGCCGCACTCCCAGCGGGAAAGTCGAGGGAGCCTTCTCGAGGGAGCCGCACTGCGGCTCCCTCGAGAAGGACGCGCGGCGTTTGGTTTAGCATTTCAGCAGTTTTCACGGGCGCGCAGCGGTGTAATACTCTGAAGACACGATAGTCATCGGGCATTGCATACGCCGCGCTTCTTTCTCTAAAATGCCCAAACCTGGCGAGGGGACCTTTACCGAGAGGAAGCCACCGCAGTGGCGGCAAGTGCAAAATGATAATTTCCTTATCTCTACACAGTTAAACTATATAACCCACCACGATGTCCCCCATACTGCCCCTCCTGTGGAGCAATGTGCACGGTATATTATTGCCCCTAGGAATGCCCACACCCTCCGGGCTACAAGTCCTCCCCCCCCCCCCCCCCCCCAATTTCTTCACGATCAACGTCCTACTGCGAGACAGCGCTGACCAGCTCAGACCCGCCGAAGCAGCAATGGCTTATTCAGAGGGCGGGCTTACTGGCATGGAAGAGGTTTTTAAATACGAAGCATTTCTTGGCGAACATTTACTACTTTGACAGTATCTATCTATCTATCTATCTATCTATCTATCTATCTATCTATCTATCTATCTATCTATCTATCTATCTATCTATCTATCTATCTATCTATCTATCTATCTATCTATCTATCTATCTATCTATCTATCTATCTATCTATCTAGCCGCCTACGCCTTTGGGCTCTCATGGTCGTTTCGTTAACTTGGTATGTACCAAAATTGGCATACTATGACAAGAGTATATGACGAACATAAATGATATGTCATGACATGCGTGTCATGTAGGTCATGAAAGAGCCGCCTACGTCTTGGTGCTCTCATGGTCCTTTCGTTAACTTGGTAGGTACCAAATTTCACATATAATGACAGGAGTATATGAATAACATAAGTGATAGGTCATTACATAAATATCAAGACATGCGTGTCATGTAGGTCATGACAATGACCCAGTGAAAAAGATTAACAATCAAATACCACTGAAATGAGTTTGGACGTGGGTACTAAGTAAAGGAAACACTAAAGGATGCGGGTAGAATTCATAACCATGAAAATGACTCACCAAAAAAGACTGAGTTCCGACATGGGCGCTAAGTGAAGGAAACACTAAAGGATTGTAGTAGAAGTCATAGTCATGACCATGACTCAGCAAAAATCAGAATGACTCGGCGAGAAAAGATTAACACTAAAAAACCAATGGAATGGGTTCGCATGTGGTACTAAGTGAAGGAAAAGGCTAAAAAAGGCTGAAGGTCGAAGTCATAGTCATGAGCATGACTAAGACATTCGCCTTAACTTATGTGTAGCTAAAGGGACTCCTGAGGTCTCATGATATGAATGTCATGACATGCGTGTCATGTAGGTCATGAAGGAGCCGCCTACGTCTTGGTGCACTCATGGTCGTTTCGTTAACTTGGTAGGCTTCCCGCACACTGCTTCCCACAACATCGATTCCCACAGGGCGTGGGACCTGCCGGCTTTTTTAACAGCGAAGCTGTTCTAACTAACCGTAAAAAGTAGCGCCTGCTGTCGCAAAACCTCGCTTAGCTATGAAGTCACTGCGTTGCCTAGCAACTACCGTAAAAACCAGAATATAGGTCGAACTTTTTTTCGAAAAACCATTGCAAAAAGTCGACCCTCGTCTTATATACCGGACATTGGCGGAAAAACTACGGAAGTCTTACAACAATGGACCGATGAAGTAAACAGCCTCCTTCGCCATCGCATTCAGGCTGCTTTTTCACATTTTGTTTCAAAATGAGCGGAAGCCGACGGCAATTCACTGTCGCCTTCAAGAAAAAGGCGATTGAGTACGCGGAAGCCCACGGCAACCTGCCAGGTTGCCATGGGCTTCGTATCGTGCGACCATCGACCCGCGCGCTCGTCAGCACCTTATCATCACGGTACGGAGCAGCATTTAAATAAATACTGTCACCATTGTGCAACCGGCTGAGTCGCATTTGTTATGAAGGTAAGGGTGTCTTTCGGTACTTTTGCCACTTAAAAGGATTTTTTTTTCATTTTTAGAATTGGTTAGTTGGGGGGTCGACCTATATTCCGGTTCGACCTATAGTCCGGTTTTTACGGTACCTCGCGGAGCGGCGTGTGCCTCGCCTCCTGTCCGTGCCGTGCACATGTCACTTTGACATGGGACGTTAAGGGGAGGGAAGGAGAGCATGCGCGCGGCACGCACAATGCTCTGAAAAGGGAAAGAGAAAATGAGAGCGAGATACAGAGAGAAAGAAATTGTAGCACTACCAACAAGGCACCGCGCAGAGCTGCTGCCGACGCCGCCCGCGTTCCCTGTTTCCCGCGTTCGCGCCGAGGAAACACGGGCGGCGTCGGCAGCAGCTCAGTAAGCTTCGACCAACCAAGCCCCGGCAAGTGTGGAGGCGCAGCTTGGCCGTGACGTCACCGGGGACATAAAGCTCGGAGCAACCGCGACGGCGACACAACTCTCGTTGACTCTGTGGCGAGTACACATAGCCTTGACATGGGACGACTAAATAAGATCCGGACACCCGAAGAAGCCGCTCATCTTGAAGTGCGCCGCGCTTCCAAGCGAGAATCTGCGCGTCGGCGGTGAGCCGATTCGGAATACCGTGCCCAGCAGCGCTTAGCACTTCCTAGCTAAACTTAGCCAAACCTAGTTTCGCTTCTTCAATCCTTGCGCGGCCGAGTGCAAGCTTGTCTTTTTTAAATGCGAAGCATTTCTCGCCGGCAGCTTTGTCCGTCCCACCCGCGGCGTCCCACACCCCAACAGCGCATGCGCATCCCCTCCCTCTCTCTCCTCTCCTACGCTCCCCCCTTTCTCTCCTCTAGGAATCCTCTACGGAGCGGCGCCCACGTGCCACACCCCCACAGCGCATGCGTGTCCCCTCCCCCCTCTCTCTCCTCAAGGAATCCGGAGCCGCGCGCACGACAGGTGGTGCGACAGCTGCATACTCCGCTGGGCCGCCACGGTAGTTCCGCGGTATGAAAATGACGGAGCGTGCGCGCCTCATTTTCTCTCATGTGCAGCGCCGCGATGAGCGCTAGGGCCGCTGCCGCGAAACCATCTCCCGCTCAAGCTAACCATCTCCCCGCTGCTTCGCATCCACACATGGTTCCCTTTAGCGGGAGATGGAGTAATTTTTTTTAATGCGAAGCATTTCTTGGCAAACATTTGCCACTTTGACAGTATCTATCTATCTATCTATCTATCTATCTATCTATCTATCTATCTATCTATCTATCTATCTATCTATCTATCTATCTATCTATCTATCTATCTATCTATCTATCTTGCCGCCTACGTCTTGGTGCTCTCATGGTCGTTTCGTTACCTTAGTATGTAACTGGAATGGGTTCGCACATGGGTACTAAGTGAAGGAAACACTAAAAGATGGTGGTAGAAGTCTTAGTCATGGGCATGACTAAGCAAAAATGGCAATGACTCAGCGAAAGAAATATTACCACCTAAAAACCAATGAAATACGTTCGGACGTGGGTACTAAGTGAAGGAAACACTAAAGGATGATGGTAGAAGTCATAGTCATGAGCATGACTCGGCAAAAATGACTCAAAAGCCACTGAAATGGGATCGGACATAAATGATAGGTTATGATATGAATGTCATGCGTGTCATGTAGGTCATGAAAGAGACGTCTACGTCGTAGTGCTCTCATGGTCGTTCCGTTAACTTGGTCGGCACCCTGCACTGTGCTTTTCATAACATCGATTCCCACAGGGCATGGGATCTGCCAGCTTTTCTTGAACACGGTTATGGCCAGCGCTGCATACACACCACATACACTTGACCAATTGCACCAAACCAGACCAACTACGACTGCGAACACTTATACCCGAAGCACATATTGTCAGTAGTCATGCGGAGCAGACTTGCAATACCTCATTCGGAGCTGTGCAGCTTTTTCACAAGAGAGATCCAACATTCAACATTTACTGCACGGATACATTAGAACCCTAGGAAATCGAACGCCTAACCCCGAAACACAGAAAGGTATTGTGACATATGGCAGACAAAGTGGATTTTTGGTTCGAGTAGTATAGAAGGGGTCGACCAGCCCATGCGAGAGCGACGGAGCTGAACATGCACCTAAGTCTGCATAAAGCGGAAGATCAAAGACTGAGATGAAGATGTGCCTCAGCCAACCAATCCGGGAACCCACATTCCTTTCCAACCTAATCCCCAACAGCGGCCTATAGCCGTCAGCTTCCTTAAAATAAAGGCTTTATTCATTCATTCATCTCTCTCTCCACACTCAAGCGCTGCTGTTGCCGATTGCTTCATTACTTGCCTCTTGTTCTGCTTGCCTATTTGGACATATAACCAGTGGTCCAATCACGTTGTGGGACGATGACTAAAAATGTTCGTATACCCAGCGTCACATGCCCTGTTTCACATGCCCATTTGGACCACCAGGGGGACCTCCTAACTCAAAGGGCCTAATTATCAAGGGACATTAGGGAGTTTTAGTATAGCGGAAAACGCTTACGTTAGCGTTAGCGTGCGACGCAACGCTAACGTAAAGAAAGGCTGCACTGCGCGGTACAAGGTAGTGTTTTAGAATATCGGAACGGAGCAAAACGCTAACGCAAGTACACTTGGGCGCCATCTCGATGCGGATACAGCAAACATGAGCAAACACGAGCAAACCCTCTCGTTAAGCCTACTCCGCCGCTCATCGAGAACCTATATCGAAAACAACGCCCATTTGTCACGTGTACGCCGCTGTCGAAGCATCATCACACAAATCTAAAGCAAACACGAGCATTAGTGGGGAACGAATGAGCCAAATAATGCAGGCCGACGACTCGATAGATCCGAAGTGGACGGCTCTCGCTTCAACAGGCGCCGCCATCTTGCCCTACGTACGGAATCCCTTGCGTGCGTTAGCGTTCAACGCTATATTCCAGAAATAGCGTACGTACGTAAGAGTTTTGGCTACGTTTACGTTCTGCGCATGTGCAGTTTGCAGCACGCAACGCTAGCGCTAAATCCTTGCGTTTGCTGTTTTCCGCTATACTAAAACTCTCTATTAAAAGGGCCTAAAGTGCGCATGTCACGGAGCGGCATAGTTTCGAGCCATCGACACGCCGATTAACGGCTGCCGAAAACGTCGTGGTCTCACGGTGCGGCATATAGTTTCGAGATAGTGACACGCCGATTAACGGGCATCAAGAACGTCGGGGTCTCACGATGCGACATATAGTTTCGAGATAGCGACACGCCGATTAACGAGCGTCAAAAACGTCGTGGTCCCACGGTGCGGCATATAGTTTCGAGATAGCGACACGCCGATTAGTGGACCCAAATCTGTGCGTGTGCGTCCGTGTGGTGCAGTGCGGGGGCGCGATCTTCCACAGCGAGTCTTGGCCACGCCCCCCTGATTAAAAGGGGCGCGGCCAAGACTTTTCGGAGGAAACATGAAATAATTAGGTGAACTCGGCATACCTCCAGTTCCCTGACATAGGGAACGAGGGAAAGGAGACGCTATTTAAGCGCAAGTTTTAGGCCCTGCTAATCAGTCTAGAAGCTCAACCTATGAGCTGCTGAGAAGTCGTCGGGGGGCTAGTGCCGTCCAGTATCGCCTGGGCCGCCTAGCCGCGTCGGAACTGAGAAGCTGTCGGGGGGCTAGTGCCGTCCAGTATCGCCTGAGACGCCTAGCCGCGTCGGAACTCCGCGTAACTAGTTGACGTACGAGACGACAAACCAACGTCTGCAACGAAGCTCACGGTGGTTCACCTCAAGTTAGCTCAACCTGCTTGAGGGAAGTCGTCAGATCTATAGACTCCCGGGAAGTCCTGCCCGGCAATCGCATCCTCCTCAGCAAGATCTGCTCGCCTACATTCTTCGGGAAAGCTCTGCGCGCCGACTTCACAGTTTATGGACTTGATGCTGCTGCCCGGCCACGCATATGACATCGTTGTTTTCTTTTGAATTTTGTTTTAGTAAACTACTGTTAAGTGTATTCTTGTATATTTGATCCCCGCCCTGTTTCATGTTTATACCCACTGCCCGCACGGGTATAAACCTTGTCAGGTTTTTTAGGCCTAACTTGCACTTCCCGCTGCTTACAACTCCCACACCACCGCGTGCGTCCACTCACAGACTCCGGACACACACTGGAGGGATGTCATCACAGCCCGTGTCTTTCGCCACCATGCCCAAGGTGCGCCACATTCTCCCCCCCCCCCCCCCTGAATGAACGTCCGCGGCTGCCACGTCCAGGGCCACCACATACTCTCCTCTCTATGAATGAGTGTCCCACAAATTTCAAACATTGTCCGTGCCTACGTGCTACGTGTAAGTGCTTGCGTTTGCATAATATCTTGAATATTTTTAGTGCTACGAAAAGGCCTCGTAGCAAAACGGCGGCGTCTTTGCGGTTGCTTCTTTTGTCGCCCACCTTTTCCTCTAGAGTTAGTATGCTAACGTTATGGGTGGCTGCTGCGTAAAGGCATCAGCAGCATTTTGCGCTATACCAATGTCGCCATCTTTACGTTGTATTCACATGACATCACCATCACGCCGTGAGTAACGCTGACAACCACGGCAACGGCAGCTCCATCCGCGCCAGCGTTTCGGGTGGTCTATCATGGTCTTGGCCACTCGAAACAGCTTGAGTTGTGTCCGTGTCGACGTGTGCCGTGCTCTGTTTGTGGTTTGGTCGGCTGATGCCCGTTACAACACAAATTCGAGGAGTATAATAACCATCTCCGCAAGAGCCTTTACGCTATGTTCGTCGATTGCCTGCAAATCTCGAAGGCCATGTTTCGTCACTTGAGCTGGTGGCGATTGGGTCGACGTCAAAATGCGCAGCGTATACGACGTCATCGCTGCTTCTGCTGCTCAAAATCGTGCGAAGCTGGCGGCGTCGAAGACATGGCACGCGATATCTGGAGCAAATACGGCCACAAACGGCTGCTATGCTCCGACCTCACGTGGTGCTGTGGCTGATTTTGTAGTAGACGATGGCTCGGTTCAATGACGTCACACATGGCATGGCAATATGGCGGTCGGTGCCGGAGAGCGGGGATTAGAGCCGGCGAGTTCTAGCTCATATTTTGGATAGAAATGTGCTTCTACTGCCCAGTTGTTACACGTGTATAGCCATAATAGCTACACTTTCTCGCGGAAAACCGCAAATTGTTGGGTGACCGTGTCATCCCCCTTTAAAATCAATTAGTACTAAGGCTGCGTCTGCGGGACCCAGTGTATTCGTCTGTGCTATACAGATCTATAGGGCTTGCAAAAAGTAGTGCTTACCCTTTATTTGTTGCGACAGCAACTACAGGGACACTGCAGGGGAATTTGCGCCGTCGGCGTCAGCGTCGTCGTTGCCGTAACCGTGAGGTTCCATATAAAGTCCAAGTGCGATACAGTGCCCTACAGTGCCGTATGCTTTAGCTGCGACGGAAAGCGTGCGAGGATGAAACGAGGAGCATGGTGACCTGATGCGCGCCGTCTTGCTACTTGCCGAGTGTTGCGCACGCCGCGTGAGTGGGTTTTAGGGCGGAGGGAATGAGGGCTGGTGGGCATGCGTCTCCTCTTTGAGCTCGGCCGTTGCTGCGCACGATGCGGTTTCTCTTTTTCTTTACCTCCTATTCCCCTCTCCCCTACGACGCTGCGCCGTGCTCCCTTATGGGCTGCAGAATTAGGCGTCTCTTCCTTATGTATAATAAACACCAGTAGTACGATGCGGCTGAGCGCGGCTCCGCACGCCCTATCCTGGAGGCAATCTGCGGTGGGTGGAAAGCCTAGGTAGCCTAGGCAAGCCGAGATGGCAGGTGCGTTATGTTCACGCAGGCCTAGTGTTCGAGGTCGTGTAACTGAAGTTTAGGATATTGGTTGAAGCGAGAGGTAGCACGAAGCATGCGTTCAGCGCTGATGCCACTCTCGAACCCGCCATCGTTGTAACAGCGAGTATGCGCGGTCATCGAGGGAGACATGGTCATGTTTTTCTCCTTTTTGTGCGTGCCATCATCCTTGTTATATTATTAGTAAACGAACGCTTATTGCAATTTATACGGCTGATAGAACTACGACCCTTAGTCCGTGTAGTTGTCAAATAATTTGATATCGCAAAGAATTCTTCGCCTTTCGGGCGAAACTGCGACTTTTGCGAGATCTGCAAATTCACGACCTCTATTCTTTAAGCAGGAATTCGATCGTTACTGAGATTTTATACGCCAAGCCAGCATTCAACTTTGCAACGATCGAACAAAACTGGTTTTCTAGAAGGACCATGAGCCATATTTAAGAAGCTTTTTGTTCGCGAGTGCTCTTCGCAATTGGTCGTCTGTTTTCGCTAATGATATGGTCAGCATCGTCACTGGATAAAATTTTCCTTACTACCAGTTCTAGCGTAAGATATTTTTAACACGGGCCCTGATGCCTTGTCGACTCCAAGTTCATAGTGCGCGCCCTATTGCGTCACCTCTTGTAGACCTTCAAGTTGCCTTTCCTGTACAAACGGCTTGAGCAGAAAAATGGCGCGTCAGAAAAATGTGCAAGGCTGCCATCGTCTAGTCGTCTTCTACCATCAGGCAACGCCACGGTTACCAGCGAAGGCGGTTTTGGACAAGACTATTGTCAGCCTATCAGAGTGGAAAGTTTTGTTCCTTCCATCTAACACGCAGCGAGTTGATGTAATCCGGTGTCTCAATGAATGAGTCCCGCAAGTTCATCAGCATCCTCAAAAGCATAGACTTTAGGCACGGCGCGTAAGTCCACCGTTCGTTAAAGGAGGCCAGTGGCATAACGTCGCCCATGCTTGCATGCAGGTCCACCGCCAGAAATCGAGTTTCTTTCTGCATAGAGAATATAACACCATAGGGAGAGCGAGAGAGACAGAAGAGAGAAAATGCAGCGAGTTTGTAGAAGAGACAGGTGACAGTCTGCCGCACCACGCTAAGCGTACGAGAGGTGATGACGACGACGAAGTAGATGTTGATTGCTTCAACAATGGCATTATCTAACTGTGGCGGATAGGGTAGATCAGACGAAAAACAAAAACGTGGGAGAGAATGCGTGAGAGATACACGCAGGCACGCAATCGTCTGAGTGATACCTTCTTTGTGTATACAGTGCAGTGAACCGAAAAACAATTTACCACTTTCCGTTTGCTTGTCGGCGATTTTGCTCTCACGGTCCCAATTAGGCGAGCTTGAATTCATCATGGATATTTCCGCCTTGGTTTTCTTAGGGGTGTATACACGTTGGGGTATAGCAACCTGAATGTGTGCATTGCGAAGTACTTTATTCTTGACTCACACTGTCTGCCCCCTCCCTCCCCGAAAAGTAATCATCTGTGACATTTTCAAATAATGTTTCCATTTTATGATGGCTGTCCCACTTCGAACATCGCCCAATGACACGCCTTTTCCCAGTAAACGAGTATTAAGTGCGAAACACTTTATGGGCCCGGGCTGTCGGCGTCTAATATGATGTCATGTCGTCGTGGTCACGCACAAAAACAAGATCTGCCGAAAACTCGCGTCTCGTTAACTTGGTATATACCAAAATTGTCATGGAAAGGTACCAATGTATGACTAACGTGACTGATATGTCATGCCATCAATAACATTGCATGCTTGTCAGTTACATCACGATTAACGATAATAAAATCACGTGTGGCGCATACCCGCATTAGATATGCGTGTATGCGGATATCCGAAACGCCAGTCTGGTACCCGCGCAGCGCAAGAGAGGGTGCCACCACCCCACAAGCGCTCGATTCCTCCTCACTTGTGCAAGAATAGCACAAGAATGACATAAGGGAAACACCGGCGCATCCCTGCTTCGCACTTCCCCAGGTTAAACGCTAGTGGAGCTGCATTACCGCTGGATTTGAACTACACAAGCGCATAATTTGAATCCAGCGCCTAATGTAACTCCAATCCAGCTCAAATCCTGCGCTTGTGCAGTTCAAACCAACGGCGAGTTAACATAAGGGAAACACCGGCGCATCACTGCTTCGCACTTCCCCAGGTTTCACGTTAGTGGAGCTGCATTAGCGCTTGATTTGAACTACACAAGCGCAGAACTTGAGCGGGACTGGAGCTACATTAAGCGCAAGATTTGAGCAGGTTTTGAACTATACAAGCTCGGGATTTTATATATACATAATGGGTGTCCCAGTAAACTTGGACCAAGATTTAAAGAAAAACAAAAAAAAGAAGGGCTCTAGAGAAATTGTACCGATTGCATAATAGCCGTAGCCGCGTGTACTTACAGCCAGTATTTTTTTCATCACGAAGTGTTAATTAATTGCATTTAATTATTGAACTTTTTAATTATTTATTTTACGAACTCCTACTCATATTGAGCAAACCGTCTTGGTATTCTCGTCCGATCCTCCATGATAGAAAAATGCAATGTGTGTGCTGCTCAGCAGCAACAGCAGCAGCAGCAACGACGACGACAACGACAACGACAATGACAACAACATAATTACCAACCACTCAGGTCAACAACAACAACAGCAACAAAAACAACAACAACAACCAAGCTACCACAGGATTTCGTTTATGGCTCATCGAAAACTGACCGAAACCCGAGATTTATGTTGCTGAGAAATCAGGATTGAACAATTGTTGTACACCGCGAAATAAAACGATCAAGTAACAATAGGTACCTAAGAAGTTCGAAAGCAAGACTGCAGCGGCACATGCACAGAAAGAAAGAAAAAGAAGAAATCGAGAAGCCGCTGCCGGGAGTTCCTTTCAATTTCTGACCGTGCGTAAGTCATACCGCGTTTTGCGCCGAGCGCTAATTATTTTGCGATGTGGAGCCCTCCTTCCAATTTCGGGTCTGCGCGATCCGAAGACAACGATAAGCGAAGGAAGACGCGTTCCAGAGTGGTTTGGAACCCTTCTCGGAGAAACTCTCCCCCCAGCGTGTACTACACAGCCTTGGACCACACCCCACCTCGCGGACCAATGAGTTCCAGGCCAACGCGGCACCACCGCAGCGCGAGTTTGGCAAAGGTCCAGAGTACACGGTCGCTCGTGAGCTCGCAATCGGAGCATGCGACCGCGCGAAAAGGACAACCCGGTGAAGTCCAGGACCAGAGGAAGCGAGAAGCGCAGGACACTGCGACTAGACCGGCGGCTCTGCCTTTCAGGACGACGACGGAGGACTTGAGGCCTAAGTACCCGAGTAATCTGTGCGTGGTGATGCTGCTCGTCACCGTGTTCGCCTTCACGCTCGTGTTGGCTGGTTTCGTCGTCAGCTCCGTGCGACAGCAACAGTACCTTCGGCAGCAGCGCACGAAGGTGCTGACTACGGTGCCTACGCCTATGCCGAGGGTGCACGTGGACGTCTCTAGCAATGCCTCCGAAGTGACGAGCCGCTCGAGCGATGTCACTAGTGGCGACGTGAGTGACATTGAGATCACCCCTACGGTCACCACTCTGAAGGATGAGGAGCTGGAGGATGGCGGAGACACCCAAGTGGAGGAGTGAATTTACAAACTGTGACTTAGTTTACTGAGGCTCAGTCGTTTAGCCTAAATGTGACGCGTAATATGATTATATTTTAAAATCAATAAATTGCTTGCTTATGAGTTCAAGGTATTTAAATTTTATGAACGGGTTTGAGGATAATAGGTGAAGCCACGATTGCTTGACGAGACGTTACCAGGATGCTGCTATGAGTGACGTATCTTACAGGTAGCTTATCTTGCATAAAAACACTGAATAACAGCTTTCATTATCGCCAATGAATTCTTCATGCTACGCTTGGTTAGCTTGCCATGATTACAAGTGGAAGAAATGTGCTGTTCAGAACATATCGCCTGCACTGAAGACATGTTTCCTTTGGGAAGCGCTTCTCTAGGCGTACAGGAAGCTCAATATGAAGCGGGAACTTGACAAGAAACCACTTGCGCTCAGAAGTTGTCTTCTAGGATAAATGAATGAAACACCTGGCGTATCATTTGTTTCTGGGGATTTTCAAAGATACGAAATCGTTAATACGCACCAAATAGTATCTGATATTCTATTCATATTCCAGTCGAAAATTCACAATTTGGTACTTTCGAGTGTTTCATACAGTCGCGCATTAGAAGGCCCTTCAACAGTTATTGCAATGTACAGGGATGAAAACTGATGCGAGTGGAAACTATTCTAAACGATTCCAGTTGCAGCAAAATTGTTGTTGTTGGCAGCGTAACTACAGAACTGAAGTCAGCTTTACAGCTCCGCCAGAAAGGCGGGTCGAATGACGGTCACATGAACTTACAGAGCTGTTGCCGAGTCCTGGTTCTCTTGGTTCCGGCATTTATGGTCGGCCTGTGCGAGGAATCGCGGGGAGTTTAAACGATGGGCACCTTGCGCGTGTGCCTCTTGCATTTTCGTCTAGCTTGTTCTAGCAATGTTGGTTTCGTCTGAATGCGGTGGTGCTATGAAAACAAAGTGCGAACGAAACGCCAAGAAACGCTTGCTTGCCCTTCTGTGTAATGCTTTCCATGGTGTAATGATTATAGCCTACCAACTTGCTTAAATTTCGTGCTATATTGCGGACCTTTGTCGGACGTTAAGTGTCACCCGATGAGTGTATGACGCAGATGCATGCTTCACCCTTTTCTTGTGCATTACATCCCTCTCCACCCGTTTTTAGAACTTTCTCTCCCTCTTACTGTCTACCCTATACTTCATGAAATATTAGTTATTTTTGTACTTTTTTCTCTTGTAGAGCAAGCAGGCGTTCTGCCCCCCCCCCCCCCCCCCCCCCCCAAGGTGGCAGTTTCCATCTAGCAGTCTTCCTCAGCTCTGTGATTGTGTTTGTGTGCAACCCAAACAAATAAATGCTTGGTCCTTTCAATTCTGTTTCTGCCATATATGCGATGGGAGAGTCCAACTGGTAGACGTTATGCAGCAGGAAATACGACAGACACGGCAAAAAAAATTGTTGGATTGGAAAGAGGAAACCACGTTAGTGGTGGAACATGGAAATAAAGCAAGCAATAGAAGAGCGTAAAAAGGCGTCTAGGGATCATCGAAATGCCAAAAATTAGGGGGGATGCATAGAACCTTTTAAGAATGTGAAGGCGAAAGCCTAGTTGGACCCATAGCGAGGTATAATGAAGCTCTGAGCCCACGTGGCCACGTATAGAAGGCACGTGAGCGTGCTGCCACCGTTTCCAAAGCGTCCTACGGGCGCCCCCGCTGACATTTCCCTCCGCCTCTCCAGCGCCACTGTTGCCCTGTCCCTCAACGCACTCCCGCGCCCCTGCTGACATTTCTCTCCTCCTCCCCAGCGCCGCTGTTGCCCTTTTCCTCAATGCCCTCAGGCTTTTCGAGGGGCCATATGGGAACGCTGGCACAGAATTGCATTTGAAAATGTTAGTGTTGACTCCATTACCCCTTTCCATATTCCACGCACCGCCTCATATCTACTGTAGCCCCAACGTACGTCTTCTTTGTTGCATTATTGCTGCATTCCGTGTCCCTTTCAGTTTAGATCAATAGATATACTAATCCAGGTACAAACCCTGAAAACGCCTGGTTCCTTAAATCTGACCTACAAGCTCAGCCAAGGTTCAACTTGAACTATGGGCGCCGCGGCGCCGCGTGGGCGCCCATATCTCGAAAGTGATCTGCGATGTGGAAAAAGTATTCTTCGCAGAACACTGGTCTTCGATTTGTACAATGTGCGCCGAGTGCTGGTAGCTTCGTATGCGCTGTGCTTTCGACGCTTAGTTCGCGTTGAAGCGAGACGCAGCATTAAGGTCAATTTGCTCGCTGCTGCTACCGTGGCGAGCAGCGTATGTGTGTTGTCTTGTGGTGCAATTGTAGATGTGGCGGTTGCTGGCGGCGCCAAGCAGCGTCTGTATCCTTTCCTAACGCAAGCAAAACCATGCTATCGCTGGAGAAACTTGGTTTAACTGCGTTCAACCATGGCAATTTCTTTATGATGAGTGACGCCGCAGCCAGCTCTAGAAGAAGACGAACGCGCGAGCGCGAGGCAAGCGCGACGCGAACTCGCTAACTTTTACAGCGAAGCTGTTTATACGGACCCTGTGACGTCGTTGTCAGAGTTCGCTAAAAAGGAGTCATGTGACCTAGCGGGAGAGGAGAGGAAAACAAAAGCTCAACAGCTGGAAAGGGGTTGCAGTGACCCCTTTCCCCCGTGAGAATGCTGTGAGAGGCTGCAGATGAAAAGGAGAACGGGGAGGGGGTTGACGTAAGTCGCGCCGTCCAATACTCCCGTTGGAGGGGGAGAGCGTGAGGCACGCCAACCAATGGTGATGCAGGAAAAAAGTAGGCCACCGGAGGAGGGAGGTGTGCGAGGAGTTCGCGTTAGCGTTGGTTGTATGTACGGAGCTTTGGTCGAGGACTCTTCTCTGGGAATGTCGTAGAAAAAGCGCGAGAAACGCGCTAGGAACGCCGTCGACCTTGGACGCCGACGCGTCCCATCCCCCGCAAGTAGCGCCGTTCACAGCTTCGCTGTTCGACCATCTTCACGGAGTGGAAAGGCGGTGCTTTTTCTGTACCTCAATTGAGGCTTTCTGCAAAATAATTAAGTTGGCCCAATATTTGGAGCAGTTGTCTTAGCACTAGTTAGTTGACGAAGTGTTATGATGCTTAGTGGTAGCGCTGCCACCGCCAGCGTTGCTTAGCCGAGTTTCAATTCCGGCGTAACCACTGCGCGTTGTTGCTCTTTAAGCCCCATGTTTGAGCATACGCAAGTGCGAACGGCGTATTGAATGCAATGGCGCAACTCTGCTCCTTTTGCAATAAAAGGCTTTACGGTGCACTACACCCAGTAAACGAATGGCAGCGTGTAAGCAACTAAAAAGGCTTCTTTTCAAGTATGCTGACACTTTTGTGCATACCTCTCTCGTTTATTGTGACAATGGGTCAAATATGTCGAAAGGTACTTATCGCACGAAGGCGAGTGCAGCCTCTAATGAAGAGGGAACAAGGGCTTTCACTACACGACCGATATATCGGCGGTTGTCGCCAATTCATCTCTTCTTCTCCAGCTTCTCTCTAGAGGTCTATTTTGTTTTCCTCGCATGCTCCGCGGTAAACGCGCAAACGGAGCTGCGCAGAGTTTTTCTCTATTTTCACTTTCCTAGAAGCCCATCAATCAACAAATCCATTCCAGTCTTTTGTGGCTACGCCAACTATCAAATGCGGTGCCAGATTTTGAGCGTGCTACCGATCCACTCAATACCAACGCCACATCACAAAAGCAATACTGCAACAGTCTACGAGGCACACTAATCACAACAGTTTCGGCGCACGGGTCTGCTGGGGATTTGCGGCCACAAGCAGCATGTGCTAAGTTGTGCATTTTCCTGCCCTAGGTTGACTCGTGCTTGCTGCCGTGTGCTGCCTGGCCGCGCATCATCAATCACCGAGGCTCTGTATAATCTGAAGATTATCTGGGTTCCACAGCGAACTTCACTGAGCCTGCGTCGCGGGTATCTGGAGCAGCGCCACCTGGGCCTATAAAACCACCAGCACTGCATCGGCTCGTTGGGATTTGCGGCCACAAGCAGCATGTGCTAAGTTGTGCATTTTCCTGCCCTAGGTTGACTCGTGCTTGCCGCCGTGTGCTGCCTGGCCGCGCATCATCAATCACCGAGGCTCTGTATCATATGAAGATTATCTGGGTTCCACAGCGAACTTCACTGAGCCTGCGTCGCGGGTATCTGGAGCAGCGCCACCTGGGCCTGTAAAACCACCAGCACTGCATCGGCTCGTTGGGATTTGCGGCCACAAGCAGCATGTGCTAAGTTGTGCATTTTCCTGCCCTAGGTAGGCCATACTTTTCAGTTTGTTCAATTAGCCTTGGGCGATTTTTGTGGCCGTTGATCCCCCGTGCATGTGCCTTTTTTGATGTACAAATGGGTGTGGATCTATGCACATACCGCGCTCGCATCGGTTTGTTTGCATGCCGCCAGCCCAGTCACAGTAGGGTTGAACTTTGCCATGACAGTTTGCGCTTTATTCGCACACTTTGCCCCAGACCATCATTAACTTTGCTGTGCATGTGTCTTGCTCTGCTCTTGCTTCGAGCTGGAGACGTAGAAAGTAACCCCGGGCCCAAGATCGAAGATGTCCTTACGTTTCTGAAAGAATTTCGCGAAGAAATGACATCCAATTTAAAACAAGTGAACCAACAAATAGCAACCTTAAATACCCGTGTCACCGCTATAGAGAAAAAAATGAGTAATGTACCGGAAATGAAAAAGCACTTTGACACCGTCAAGAGTTCTGTTCAGGAAGTTAAGATAACATATCTAAAGCAAACGAAGAACTCGTTGATGTTGTAGATGACATAAGTAACAGAATGAGGGCAACAACCTCATAATCAAGGTATACCCGAAGAAGGCCATGAAGGATATGTCGAATCTGAGGCCATCGTGAAGGAATTTTGTGCAGCTCACTTGAAGGTCAACGTTGGTGACATTGAACGCGCCCATCGTATTGGTCAGCGCCGTCAAGGTTTTCACCGTCCTATCATCATTAAGTTCCTCAACTTTAAATCAAAAACAGAAGTGCTGCAAAATGCCCACAAACTGAAAAACCTCGAGTCCCCTAGAGTATGGATAGAGGAAGACTTCTCTCCTAAGGTACAACTGGCTCGCAGGAAGTTGCGCGACTTTGCCAAGAGCAATCGTGA
>NC_051155.1:123940858-123977051 GCF_013339745.2 Dermacentor silvarum
TATTTAGAAAGTAGTCATCGTTCCTTTGTCTTGACAAGTTTTCGTATTTTCTTCCTTTCTAAACTCGTCGGTGCGTTTTTAGTTTTCACCCCAACAGGAAGTATTTACCGCTCGCTATTTCTTTGTTTGTGAATGTGTTTTTGAATGTTCCGTGAATTCGTTCATAAAGAGAGCTTTTTCCTGCATACACAACTGTTCTACTGCAAAGCCGAAAAAGAGATCACCGCCCCTTCCATTTCTTGAAGATGGTTGAACAGCGAAGCTGTGTTAGTTACACCGAGTGTACGAGTGTTACAAGTGCATGTGATGCACGTGATGCAATTGCGTAAACACAAGTAAACACAGATATATAACAGGAACTTATATGAACTGTTGCGAGGCGAGAAGGGACAGCGACTTCCGACGCTGCTCGACAAGTGTGCATTTCTCTGGTCGAAACCTGCGGAGCCGCCGCCGGAGGCATCGGATGCAGTCACGGACACCGCGCGCGTTCGGTGCGAACGCAGGGGACACGCGGACGGCGTCGGGCAGCAGCTCTACGCGTTGCGCGTTATCCGAAAGGGCGCGCGGCACAGAAACACCTTGTCTTATCGCCTCTCCTCCTGGAGCCCAGCGCGTACTCTCATTGGTCGCCTCCTCCTCCCAGCGCGCGCCCTCTCATTGGTCGCCTCCTCCCCTTGCGCGGCGTTCATCCTCTCTTGGTCACGTGACCTGCGTGACGCCAGACAGACGACAAAGGGTCAACTAACAACAGCTCGCAGTTTAAAAATCGCGTTTACAAATAGACGGAACGAGCAAATGTGGGGCGCCAGTCATATTCATTGCAAACAGGTTAATAATATCCTTCGTATGATTCCTGCCGACACTACCGAACATGGCCTTTAGGGTTCAGAAAATGAATGGTGACCCCAGACTGTCATAGTTCACGCCACTACGCCAACTAACTAGCAAGGATTGCTTGCAAATGTGTTTCATAAGAAGCATCTCTATGTGTCATGCTTATCGCCTGAGCTAAACATTTGCACATACACATCAGCTGTAGACACGTCATCGTGGCTTCATGTATGCTACGGTGACTTAAGAATTTACTGCCAACTTTACCAAGATACGTGAAACGGGACTATTTGCAGGTCGTAAGCAAATATTTTCATGTCACAATATATTGCCATTACTTTGCTTTTTAAATGTGTAAGCGGGCGGTACTCGCATAAAGAAATGACAAAGAAGCACCAAAGCGCAGGGTCTTTCAATATTATCAGTCTGCAGTACAGCACAGATATTACCTCGTTTCTCGAGCTATATAAATAGTATCACAGCAAAAGTTGCTGTATTATTTTTGGCCGAGGCATCACTCTGTCACTGGTAGCTGTAACTGGTGGGTGTGAATATGCTTCTTCGGTAGTGTTCATGGCGGCTACGTGTGAATACCCTTTGCATTGTTCTTGCATATTGACACTGTGGGGATTGAGGGAGGCGCCGGCGCCATTGCGCGGGCTTCACCTGTTCTGCCGTCCCTCGCTAACCCCGTCCGCTCCTAACCGGTTCCCGCGGTGGCGCTGCACTCGCGGTGGTTTGCGGTGAGGGCGGGGCGCTGACGTGACTACGCGGCCGCGTTTTTCGGCTGCTAGCGACGGAGCGTGGCTCTCTTATCTCCAGGACCAGCGCAGGGTACGTACATGATTTCCTCTCGTCCACCGACACCTTTGTGGCTAGGACTGGAGCTCGCGCACGGTGCCTTTGCCCGTGCGGAGAGCGCGTACTTTGTGCTGATCGTTTCCCGACGCTAAGCCGACGAGCGGTGCCTGGCGCTCGCGCGAGGTCGTACCACGCCGAGCCGTACTTGCGAACTCTCGCGAGTTGACCCATTGGTTATCGCCAGAGCAAGTAGCATAGGCGCCGGGACTTTTCCTAGCGGCGTGTCCCAGCTTGAGCCTGTGCTCTCGCAGCGACGTGCTATAGGCGCCTGTTATTGTATTTTCGCCCTGGTGCCAAAGGGGTCCCTCCTTTGGTTCCCCGCCGCGCGGGCATTGGTGCAGTGCTGGTGCCGATGGATTCAATAAACGGTTTCCGTCAACTCAGGGCTTTACTGTGTTGTTGCGTGCGTCGCTCGGTAGCCCCTGCGGCCTCTGAGCCCGCGCGCGAGAGGTGCTGGAGGCGACGGCTGACGCGGCCCTGTGGCTCCGGAAGCTCGAACCCGCTGTGGTTGGTCTCCTGTGAGACACCAAGAACCCACAACACACGTACTTGTTTATCTTTCTACCAGTGTCCGCACTTCACCGTCTAACAAATGTCGCTCCGCGCAGGACGCGCCTGCATGTATCGGAAGTTTCTCGAATGCTATCAATGGTTCTATCCGCTGTCTGTTGTCACCGAACGTTGTGTAATTCGATTGCATGTATTGTTACGACCGGCCAGGCGGGGGAAGCGACCTTCGAGCCACTTCTGATTTCCTGAGACGAATCAGCATGATGAGGTAAACAGTACGTCGCATCGGACAGACCAGCAGCGACACCAAGAAGAGACACGTTTGACGGCTACGGGGCTGATGGATGTCACCCGGCCGCCGACCACGACGCTGGGACCAAGGAATGCCTGGAAAAGTGCGTGCGACGCTTGCCCACGGCCGCAGCTAGCCACCAAGGCCGTTCGACAGACGCACCCGCTAATGGCTGGGCCATCCCAACAACCAAGACGCGCCAGATTGGGTCTAGTGTGACACTTCCCGTCTACCGGCGTCTCATTCGTTCTCTGTGACAGTGAGCCGTGTGCGCCCAAGGCTACCTTTCCAGGTGTGTTCGGGGAATAAAGGCGCCGGAGTGATTATGTGTTACCCTCACCCTCAAGGCGGAGCCTTCGGCGAGGTCGGACGTTTCGGTTGGAGGAAGGTGTGCCCGCAGGTTTCCCTGGCCTAGGGATCTAGGGAGGACAGAGGCGTTTAAGCGGACGTTTGCGGCTGAATTGGAGTGCTCTCCGTGAAAGATGTAGCTAGAGCTCTCGCACCTGCTCTGACATGTAGATAGTGCTCTCCCAGAACGATGTAATCTGCTGAGATGTAGTAGCGCTGTTATGCTACGATGTACTGCACTCCGTACTCCGGCCAGTACTGTGATTATCCCTTTGTTCTGTAAATAATTTTGCCTCTTCCATGTAAATAAACCCCCTGTTCCGTTTAACCCACCTCCCGACCTCGTACTCATCACGAAAGTAGCAATCGTCGTCAATTCTGCTCGGACGACCAACAAAAAGAGGTAGGTTTGGTTGCACGACCAGTGCATAAAGACAATTCAGGCATAATCCGAAGGTTAGAACGCGATAATCTAGAACTGAGAAAACTAGTAATCAGCTTGATGGAGGAAATCGAACAACTTAGAGATACACTTGCAACGGCAGACAAACACTGCGGAGACCGAGGCAATGGATGTGCCAATAGCCGACGATGCATCCAACCCAGCTCAGAGAAAATCGATTTCCGCAACACAAAGCACTAAACCACGTAAAGCCAAGTCAGCAACCAGGGAGATCCTTGACAAACTCACAGAAAGCATGAACGTTCTCAAGGAGGGACAGAATAAGTTAGCTGAGCAGACTGGACACATCCGGGACACAGTTGAGGGACTAGACCATACAGTCAACACACTGGAAACAAACAATCACCCAACGGAAACGCGAGCATGTCAAATCTAACATTGACAGACAGCCCAAGAATAATATCACTTGGGCAAAAAACATAACACCATCAACAGACAAGCCACACCTCCAGCAGCATGGCCCTGCACCATGAGACCTTTCGAATTTGGCAGTGGAATTCTAGGGGCTACGTTCGCAAATAGGCTCCCCTTCAGCAATATATTCGAGCTAGGCAAGATAAACCGCAAATTATTCTCATTCAATATACCAACATGGTCGACTCCTCGCTCACCGGATACAACGCAGTAGTATAATCACGGGGCTACAAAGGGACGACGACATTATTCAGCAACAAGCTGACTCATATACAACATGACCTAAACCTACCCAGGAGCAATCTAGAATACATCATGACAGAAATAATCGGCAACAAGTCGAACACAAACAGCCTGTTCATTCTGAACATTTACAGCAATTATAAAGATTACTCACAGAAATTTAAACAACTCTTCAAACGAGCATGCAGCAAGGCTGATGAAAACCCAATGGCAATAGCTGGCGACTTCAACGCCCCTGCAGCATATGGAGGTACAAATATGGCACAGCTAAGGGCAAGGACCTATGGCATAATGCCACAGAACTTGATCTCACTTTAGCTACAGGCCCAGCCTATCCAACCAGGACAGGCACCTCCACGTGTAGAGACACTACACCGGACTTGATCTTTGGCAGAAACACCCCTAACTACTGCTGGAGCAATCTCCTTGAGGACTTAGGAAGCGACCACTACATCAACGAGATAACATTCTCGGTGGAACTGCGAAAGCCCAGGTATCACAAATATGTAGATTGGGTAAAATTTACGGAAAATAGAGCGGACAAACTTAAATATCAACCTATGCCAACGTTAGATCTATGGGCGAAACAGATCGAGGAAGACATAAAAGCAGCTACATCTCAGAAAGAAACGGTCCTACAAATAAATAGCATGGATTGCTACTTAGCACATATGCTCGAGGCCAAACAATTGCTCAAGGCCAGATGGAAAGGGCAAAGACTAAATCGCAGGCTAAGGAAGCGGATCTCGGAACTAAACAAACAGATAGAAGAGTACTGTGCCCCACTGTCAAGGTAACAATGGGATGAGGTGTGCAAAACTATAGACGAGCAAATGAGAGGAAGTGGTGCATGGAATCTACTCAGCACCTCTTAGACAATGCCAACATAAAATCTAGGCAATGCCACGTTCTAGACAAAGTCATACATGATGCACTGCAAAACACCACGGAAAAATACCTAATCAACAAACTGGTCAACAAATACTTATCGCCAGCTAACACTGACAACAACAACAGATATCCCGGTTACATTGGAACAAACAACACAATACGAGACCAAGAGTTTGAGGTCGAAGAGGTGGGAACTGCACTCTAAGAGCTCAACAGCAAATCAGCCTCGCGCCCAGATGGCATTGCCAACAAGATCCTCAAGAACCTAGAAACGGGCTCAATCAAGTTCTTTACCGAGGAAATCAACTCGGTCTGGAGGCAGGGTATCCTTCCCCCCACATGGAAAACAGCCCTAACATTCCTAAAACCAAAACCCGGCAAAATTTGCAGCACAGATAACCTAAGACCAATCTCGCTCCCCTCGTGCGTAGGCATAGCTGCAGAACATGTTATCCTTAGTCGCCTCACCAAATACCTAGAAGACAATGAAATTTACCCACACGCAATGATCTGCTTCAGAGACGCGATGACGCGATGAAAGTCATCAAGCATCAGATCATCAACAACAACTCCAGAGACCCAAAAGCCATCCGAGGACTCGACCTCTAAACACCTCAATATCGGGCCTAGATTCCATACATATGTCATCTCTTTCTTATCTAAGAGAACAGCAACGCTCGAGGTAGGAGAGCTGACGTCGCAAATGCTCACCCTAGGTAAAAAGGGCACACCAAAAGAAGCCGTCATCTCACCACCCCTATTCAACCTAGCCCTGGTAGGACTAGGCAGAAAACTCAGCACTGTGGAAGGCATCAGGCACACAATGTACGCAATGATGTCACAATATGGCGCACCGGTGGTAGCGACGACTTTAGTGAAACGACTTTAGAGGATACTATCTATGCAATTGAAGAATACCTGGAACCAACAGGCCTGAGATGCTCCCCAGCAAAATCAGAACTACTCCTATACACCCAAACTAGGCCAGATCCCAAGCCAAAAGGATGGGTATATGCTAAGGACCGTGACATCAAGATTCACACTAGAAGCGGTGGCACAATTCCGATAGTCGAATCAATCAGAGTTCTTGGCACGATAATCTAAGCAAACGGAGCCAACACTAAGGCGATGAACATGCTAATCAACAAGACAGACAACGCTATGAGACTGATCAAAAGATTTGCCAACAGACAACAGGGTCTCAAAGAAGACAACCTGCTCAGGCTAATGCACGCCTTCGATTTATGCCGCTTCACATAAGTAGCAGCACTGCACAAATGGAAACCCTCGGAGAAAGAAAAGCTAAATGTCCAGCTCAGAAAGATAGCCAAACAAGCGCTAGATATCCCTAACTGCACAGTCACGGAACGCCTAACGCAACTTGTCATGCATAACACCCTCAAGGAGATTGCAGAAGCACAAGAAATAACTCAAATTGCAAGACTATCAAACACCAGGTCGGGTCGAGCTTTACTGCAAGAACTAGACTTTGAAGCAGCAACGATCAACTCACTATATACAGACATACCACTGGACGTTCGCAAACGATATGAAGTCACACCATTGGCCCTCCACGTGAATCCTGAGCACAATGTAGAGGGAAGACTAGCCAGAGGAGCCTGCCTACTCCGGACCATTCGCAAAGAAAAGCAAAGAGTTTGCTTCGTAGACGCCGCCAGACATATGAACAGAAAAGCTTTCACTGTTTCACTGGTAGACAACAAAGGCAAAAGCATAAACTCAGCCAAGGTCAACACTGACAAACCAGAGGTAGCGGAGCAAGTAGCGATTACTCTAGCACTAACCGATAGAAGTCGAGCACACATTGATAGCGATTCACGATGTGCAGTCAGAGCTTTTCAGAAAGGTACAATATCACAACAGGCATTACACATCATCAAAAAGAGCAAGATCTATTACCACTCCTTATGCTGGTTCCCAGCCCACCTAGACAATATAGAGAAACCCGCCCGTATCTCACCGAGATGGCTCGTTGCATCTCGCGCGAGAACTAACCCTCCGCTACGCCACCCTTGACAGTCCAAACCATCTCCAAAAGAACACGGATGCCCCCTCTACATACAGCGAGCTCACAAAACACTTCTATCTTAAAGTAAGGCCACAGGCACTTACTTTAAGACTACTACAAACAAACACTTATCCCACGCCAAGACTACATTTCTACATGGCAAAGAAATATCCTAACACACAATGTGCAGTCTGCAATACAGCACTTGACTTAGAACACATGCTCTGGTCGTGCAACCGAACCAACGAAAATTTCGCCAAGGATCAGGGACAGGCTGAATGCAGAAATTCGCAGCCCGGACCTGACCTAGCAATTATTGGCCGTCCAGCAAGTCCACGACGCGGCCAAATAACTCTGCCTGCCGGTCCCAACTTGGGATCAGCCCACTTTGTGAGGCAACTCACAACTTGCAGGATCTAATAAACGTTTTCCGTCCGTCCGTCCGTCCGTCCGTCCGTCCGTCCGTCCGTCCGTCCGTCCGTCCATCCATCCATCCATCCATCCATCCATCCATCCATCCATCCATCCATCCATCCATCCATCCATCCATCCATCCATCCATCCATCCATCCATCCATCCATCCATCCATCCATCCATCCAATTATTGGCCGTCCAGCAAGTCCACGACGCGGCCAAAAGACTGCCTGCCGGTCCCAACGTGGGAGCAGCCCACTTTGTGAGGCAACTCACAACTTGCAGGATCTAATAAACGTTTTCCGTCCGTCCGTCCGTCCGTCCGTCCGTCCGTCCGTCCGTCCGTCCATCCATCCATCCATCCATCCATCCATCCATCCATCCATCCATCCATCCATCCATCCATCCATCCATCCATCCATCCAATTATTGGCCGTCCAGCAAGTCCACGACGCGGCCAAAAGACTGCCTGCCGGTCCCAACGTGGGAGCAGCCCACTTTGTGAGGCAACTCACAACCTGCAGGATCTAATAACGTTTTCCGTCCGTCCGTCCGTCCGTCCGTCCGTCCGTCCGTCCGTCCGTCCGTCCGTCCGTCCATCCATCCATCCATCCATCCATCCATCCATCCATCCATCCATCCATCCATCCATCCATCCATCCATCCATCCATCCATCCGTCCATCCAATTATTGGCCGTCCAGCAAGTCCACGACGCGGCCAAAAGACTCTGCCTGCCGGTCCCAACGTGGGAGCAGCCCACTTTGTGAGGCAACTCACAACTTGCAGGATCTAATAAACGTTTTCCGTCGGTCCGTCCGTCCGTCCGTCCGTCCGTCCGTCCGTCCATCCATCCATCCATCCATCCATCCATCCATCCATCCATCCATCCATCCATCCATCCAATTATTGGCCGTCCAGCAAGTCCACGACGCGGCCAAAAGATTCTGCCTGCCGGTCCCAACGTGGGAGCAGCCCACTTTGTGAGGCAGCTCACAACTTGCAGGATCTAATAAACGTTTTCCGTCCGTCCGTCCGTCCGTGCGTCCTTCCTTCCATCCATCCATCCATCCATCCATCCATCCATCCATCCATCCATCCATCCATCCATCCATCCATCCATCCATCCATCCATCCATCCATCCATCCATCCATCCATCCATCCATCCATCCATCCTCCGAGTTCGTCTCGTGCGTTGCGTTTGCCATGGAGATGGTAGACAAGGAAGCCGCCGGGACAAGCACAGCCGACCCACAAGAAGACCTAGAGACGATGGTTCTCTGTGTCTGTGTCGTTCTGTCAAAACGTACACCCACAAACTTTACCTAAAGGACACCAACGCCGAGGTGCGAGTGCCACTAAGAGACACCCAAGTGAAAGATTAGGGTCGCCCACCGTTTTTCTTTTGATCGGTTTCGAGGATTTGAGCGACGAAATCGCGGAAGTAGTTGCGCTGTGCGTGCAAACATGCGACCTGCCCAGCGAGCCGCATCTGATTTTTTTTTAGCGATAAAGAGCCTTTCAAGTGAGCCGGATGTTAAAAAAAAGAAGTGTTTGTTCGTAGCGAGCCTCCGAAAGGTGCAAGCACTGGGTTCGCAGGGTTGCTCCACTGCTACAGGTACGATACTTCACTGTTTTTGACCTTCGTAGGAAACTTGACACTGCGACTCGTGTTGCAGTATATCACATATAGCATCTCACAATATATAGGCAGTAACGTCTATCATGCTTTCAGAAGCTATATACGTATAATCTGCACTGATAGAACAAGGCTAAAGACTGCAAAGTTACCTGGTCGTGGTATATAAACAAATAAGAGTTCCATTTGTGAGTCGGGTTGCAACTTCTTTTTATAGTTAGCTGATACGTGTCATAAAGTCGTCTGCGACCGGTGACTTGGGCTTCTTAGTGCTCGCAGTACGCAGTGTTCGAAGTAGGGCCCGGGCTTGGGAACACCGCAGACACCTGCCGCCCGTAGAAATTCTCAAACTTGGTGAAACGTGAAAAGTGAATAACAACCAATCGGACCAAGTTGAGTTCTTTCCAACAGGTTTCTAAAATTTAGCCACGGTTTTCTTTTCGCAAAGTAATTTGTATTAACGTAAATGTAATGTAATGGCAAAGTAAACTTAGTTGTATTAGTGTCACTGTAATGGAATTTATCTGTGTGCACAGGGTCGGAAAGCAAACTAGCGGCGCTGTGCGCAGGTATAACACTTCAAAGCTGGAACGAGCGCTGTTTGCAGTTGCTTCTAAATTTCTTGCGAGCAGATAAACTGACAACTCACCGCGTTGAATGAGAAAACATCATCTTGTGCTTGTATCGCTAAACTATAAAGCATGCTAAAAAGGATATGTCACTTCGTGGCATAACATGTCTAATGATCAACTTCAGACCTTCCGAGGCAGTTATCATTCCTGCTACCACGCCTGCAGACAAAAGTACATTAGCGAGAATATTCTTTCTGTTTAAAGCATTAGTTACACTAATGCTGGGGCAGAAACTACGAACGGACAAAAACCAAGCTTCAGCGTTCATTATAATATATCAAAGCGCCTGCATGCCCGAAGAAAGTACACTCCGCGATTTGAAACGCCAGCAAGATCTCTAATAAAAAAAAAAAAAGCAATGTCTACTCGCCGCGAAAAAATAAGTCGACCCGAGTGAAGTGTTGTGAACAAACCGGTGTAGTATCAGTCACCTTTCCCAATGTGGAAGTTTCTTATCCAAGTCGCTCTCCGATGCGCGTTGTCTCCTTCTTTCCAGAAACAATAAAATCATACACCGCTGTCTCTCCACCGAGATGACAAGCGTAATAGTACACAACGAAAGTCTCTCGACATCCGTCTTTTTTAATTTTGGGGTCTGTGCGTAGCGGCATCACGACGATTTGAGAACTACGAGGCATTCAGCGCATGCCGTCATAGGACACCCTCTGTCGCTTCAAACCTGAACCTAGATCGGCTGTTTCTCAGCGCGACCGCCAGGTAGCGAGCATTTACTTGGAGTCGCCAATAGCTTGAATACTTCTAGCATGCAGTGCATTGGAGAGATTGTGCCTCCTTGCTGGACCCCTTTTCTGATATGTAATTTTCCACTTGTGGAGAAGCAAGGTAGCTATGGAATCTGTAGATATTTGCCAAGATATTCACGTATTCTTCCTGTACTCCTTGATTACCCAATGAGTCCGTCAGTTCTGGCATCTCTACTGAATCAAATGCCTTTTCATAATCTATGGAAACCATATAGAAAGGTTCATGGTACTCCGCAGATGTCTCGATTACCTGACTGATTGCATGGACGTGATTCATTGTAGAATATCTCTTGCTAGAGCCAGCCTGTTCTCTTGATTGACTGAAATCAAGCGTTGCCCTGATTTTATTAGAAATTATCTTGGTGAATATATTAATAATAATATTATACAATACTGAAAGAAAATTAATGGGTCTACAATTCTTGCAGCTCTCTGGTACACTTAAAGTCGTTAGGCGTTGCGTATAAAGAGCAGCAAGCTTTTCAAGCATATCTCCTCCATCTTTGGTTAAATCCACTGTTATTCCATCTTCTACTACCGCTTTTCCCCGGGTCATCTCTTGCAAGACACTGCTAACTTCATCGCTAGGTATAGAAGGAGCCTCTGTATTCTGTTCATCACTACTTCGAAGGAAAGTAGCTTTGTCGTTTCTTTATTAAGTGCTTGGTTACTTGAGAGATGTTACTTACTGGTTGCCTTGGTGCCTTACCTACCACTTCAACTGCTACTTCTGAAATCAGCCTAGTTATTGTTTCATTAATTGCCTCTATATTACTTTAATGTTCCTGTTCTAAAGCTGCACATTTGTGTACAAGCACCAGCCTGAATTAGTCTGCTTTTACCCTTACTACGTCTACGTTGGCTTGTGTCTTCTTGACTAATTTTGCTCATTCTCTTTTGAGCTTGAGAGCCATCCGAGGCCTCACTAACCTATGATTACTGCCCTTTACGTTACCTCACCTTTCTACACCTTGCACTATGCTGAGATTGGCAGATAGTATGGAATCTATTTCATTTTTTTCTCCATTAGGACTTTTCCAGGTACAGGTCCACACCCTTCAAAAATTAAAGAGGGTCTCAGGTAACATGGCCAGAATCAGGGGCGTAGCAAGGGGGGGAGGTTGGGGGGGGGGTTCAACCTCTCCCATATGATTCCGTTCGAGCGTCGTCGTCTTCGTCCACAGCTGGCGCGTTCGTACGCTCGTGCTCTGATGATAAGTGGTTCTTGAGGGAAAGGGAAAGGTTGGCGCTATCTTCTGCAGCCCTTGAGGGAGCACGGCTCAGCGCCGACGGGGAGGGGTAAGTGGGAGCGAAAGAAGGGATAGACTGGAGTCGCCATGGCTGGGCGAAGCAAAACCGGCAGGCATAAGCGGCACGTATCAGGCCGAGATGGAAGGCCTTGGTGTGCTGCAGAGTCTGCAGGGGTGTTGTGCCAGGCTGGTCAGGCCCGGGGTGGGGTGGGAGGCCGTGAGGCCTTCCCGCTTGTAGAAATGTCCTTAGAGGCGTGCGGAGAGCCCTGACGAGTCAAGGAACTCCACGACGCCTCGAAGTGCAGAAAGGTGGTGTCGGCCGGTGAAGAGGAGATCTTCCTCCTTGCCAGAGGGGAGGCCCAGGCGGCGGAACTCCTGCAGGAGTGGGCCCCGCTGCTGGAGGTACGCCGGGCAGGCCAGCAGGAGATGTTCGATCGTCTCCGGCTCCCCGCAGGAGCTGCAGGCCGGGGACGTCGCTCGTCCCAGTCGGTAGCTGCGTGCTGCCGTCCAGCTGCAGCCGATGCGGAGCCGGAGAAGGAGCGAGGTCTCCCTGCGAGCCAGGCCTCGCTGGGGGAGTGGTCGTGGGGGGCATCCCAGTGCCACCCGTTTGTCTGGGTGGTGGGTCGCCAGGTGTCGCCGCAGCCTCAGTCCAGTGAAGTCGCCCTCCGTCACGGCCCGACTGAGGGGCACAGTGGTGTGGTGGGCGTCCTTCGCCAGGGTGTCGGCTGCCTCGTTGCCCGGGATCCCTACGTGGGCGGGGATCCAGTGCAGGGACACCGGGTGGCCTGCGTCCTGCAGCGCTGTCAGCCGGGTAGACAGCAGTGCGACTCCAAGGCTGGCGCTTTCTGGCCTCTGCAGGCCGAGGAGGGCTGCCTTGGAGTCGCAGAGGATGGCCGCTGGTACCCCAGGAAGCTCCTCGGAGAGTAGGTCGACGGCCAGGTGGAGGCCTGCCACCTCCGCTGCAGTCGAGCTGGCGTGTCTGGGCAGTCGACACTGACTGCTCTTCTGCAGGGCTGGTGCCGTGCAGGCCGCCGTGGCAGAGCCGGTGTCCGGTACCACCGAACCGTCGACGTACACCAGGAGGTGGTCTCCGAGGGTCTCGTCCAGGAGGCAGGCGGCCGTCTGCTGCAGGGCGCAAGCGGGCGAGTGCCTCTTCGAAATCCCGGGCAGCTCCGTGGCGATGGGGACAGGAGGCCTCTGCGGTGGGGGCAGCTGTACCGTATTCGGCGGTGGGTTGCCAACCACCTCCTCGTAGAGGCGGCACAGCTGACCCATCCTTGAGGAAGGCCGGGACTGGAGGCGACGCAGCAGGCCTCTGCCATCAGGAGCATGGTGGAGGCGGTCGACGTGCCTCAGCCCCTGCTGCAGGAAGAGGAGCGACAGGGGCCATGCTCCAGCCTCCGCAAGGGTAGCGGCAATCTGGGAGCTCCGGGGGACGCCCAGGCAGAGTCGGATGGCCGCCCGGTGCTGCAGCTCCAACTTTTCGAGGCGGCGTGGCGGCAGCGCCACCAGCGGGAGGGCGTACCGCAGGCGTGATGTGGCCGCCGCCTCGTAGAGCCGCAGGGCCCACTTCACCGAGCAGCCCTCTCCATGAGCAAGGAGCTGCGACACGGCCTTGCGGACTCTGATGGTCTGGGTCTGCATGGCCCCGACTGCCGGTCGCCAGGTTAGCCGGTGGTCGATGCGCAGCCCAAGGTACGACACAGTCGTACTCCATGGGATGCGCACGCCTTCCAGCTGCAGCCGGGGAGCTGAGCGCCGTGCCGCTGCTCTCGGGTGGACGAGGAGGGCCACCGTCTTCCCCGTCGAAACCGAGAGTCCGATGCTTCCCAGGTAGGCGGCCGTGGTGTCCAGGGCTCTCTGGAGGGCCAGGCACACGTGGCGGCTTGACTGCGGCGGTCCCCGCACCCACAGGGCGATGTCATCCGCGTAGATGGAGCACTCCACCTTGTAGTGAGGGTCGGTCGGCAGTGCAGCAGGCAACCGGGCCAGGGCGAGGTTGAAGAGAAACGGGCTCACCACTGACCCTTGTGGTACGCCTGCTGCGACCGGACGGGGAGTGCTCCTTGCATGGCCCACGCGGACCCTGAGGGTGCGGTCGTTCAGGAACGATGACAGGAACCGCCGCAGGTTGCCGCCAATGCCCAGGAGGTCCAGAGCCTGCTGGACGACCGCATGTGGGAGGCCATCGAACGCCCCCTTGACGTCGATGAGGAGGAGCATGGCGAGGTCTCCGCTGGCCCTGGCGTCCTCCAGGGTGGAGACGACGTCTGCGATGGAGTCCGCAGTGCACCTTCGGCGCCGGAAACCTGTCTGCTGGTCCGCGAGGAACCCGCAGGCGCGGGCCACCCATTCGAGCCGTGCCAGAGCAATGGCCTCCATCACCTTGCAGGCAGCGGAGGTGAGAGAGACCGGTCGGTATGAGGACAGCTCGTTAGCCGGCTTATTGCTCTTCAGAATGGGGGCCACGATGGCTGTGCGCCAGGCCTCCGGCACCTGTCCTGACCACCAGATGTTGTTGTAGCAGTCGAGCAGGCGTCGTTGTTCACTGGTGGCCAGGTTGCGGAGCATCTGGAGTGTCACTCCGTCTGCTCCCGGTGCACTGCGACGCTTGCCCCTCCTCAGGGCCGTCTGCAGCTCGTGGAGAGTCAGTGGGTCCTGGCAGATGGCCGCGATCTGGCTGGTCGCCCACTCCGGATGCAGCTCCAGCAGGCAGGTAGGCGGGTTGGCAGGGGGAAGTCCAACCGGCAGGATGGCCGCAGCGAGGGCAGCCGGGGGGGCGAAGTGGTCCGCTAGCAACTCCGCCAGGGCCGCCTCGCTGATGCCCAGCGAGATAGCCACCGCGAGGACGGGGTGGCGGTTGACTTTCCTGCCGGTCAGGGACTTTAGGAGGCGCCAGGCCAGGGGGCCCCTGGAGCGGTTCTCGATGGTGGCGCAGAGGCTCCCCCAGCTCTGGCTCCTTCTGCGCCTGGCCTGTCGTCTGCAGCGGGCATCCGCTCTCCTGTATTCGGTCCAGTGCTCTGCATTGCCCGTCCGGATTGCTCGGCGCTCCACGCGTCGCCTGGACGCACGGAGGTTGAGCAGGAGCAGATCCGGGGCAGGAGTATCGGGCAGAGCAGAGCACTGGACTGTGGCTGCCTGGGCGCACTCCATGATGGCACTCAGGAGGTCACAGCCATCTTCCAACTCACTGCAGCGCTTCCTGAACAGGGACCAGTCTGTGACGTGGTATGTTCGTGACCTCGGCCTTCTCCCACACCCGGGGGTGATCAAGATGGGGAAGTGATCAGATCCCCAAGTGTCGGGAGTTGTAGCCCAGTCATAGGAGCGCTGCTCGGTGGTAAGGGAGAGGTCGATGGCTGTGCTCACCCCACGGCGGACGTACGTGGGTCCTCCTTTGTTGAGTACCACCAGGCCTGCTCGGCTGATGGCGTTGCAGAGGTCCCTGCCTCGGCGGGTGCACCTGCGGCTGCCCCAGTCGGTGTGGTGGGCGTTGAAGTCACCGCACAGGACTGCATGTCCGCCGAGGCGTGCTGCAAGCCGCACCAGGCTGGAGGGGTCCCACTGTTGTCGAGGACGAACGTAGACGCTCGCCACGGTCGTGTCCTGTCTGTCAAGGCGTACCGTGACAGCACAGCACTCCATGGCGCCGCCTACGACGTCCGAGACTGGGGTCACCGAGTGGGCCAGGCTGCTGCGGACGTAGATGGCAGTCCTCGGCTTCCCCTTCTTGTGGGCACCCTCCAGGCAGGGAGCGTCCGTGCAGCTCTGCGTCGAGCAGGTGGTGGCGCCAGAGTAGCCCGTGTATCCCGGCAGCCGCAGGTCCTCGGCCACAGTGTACACCTCCTGCAGTGCGAGGACGTCGAAATCACACCGCAGGAGGTGCGCGCACAGCTCTGCATGCCGCCGCCGCAGTGAGTTGGTGTTCCATTGGAGAACACTCGGGCGGCGACGGCATTTCCCAGCTGTGGCTGGTGAGGGATCAGCCATGCTGGTTGACTGTGGTCGGGACTGCCACTGCCTGCAGGCAGATGGCTCGGAGGGGGCTCTCGGCAGGCAGCATCTCCCCGATGGCCTTCAGGGCGAGCTGCAGGCTGGCAATGACCTGGTCCCGAGGGTCCGGGCCAGGCATTGCCAGTGATGCTGGGGCTGTGGTGGGCTCGCTCCCAGGGGTGGCAGGCGGCTGGCGTCGCTGCTTCCGTGGGGCCGGTGTGGGGGGCCGTCCCGGGGGGGCTGCCTTCTGCCGGGGCGCCTGTGGGAGGCCGGCAAGTGCCTGTGCATAAGACAGGCCCTGCACAGGCGTTGAGGTGGCCTTGGCCTGCAGGTTCTCCTCCCGGACACCAGCGCGGACTGCCCGGCGGGAGAGGGGAGCAGGGGCAGTTGCCAAGATGGTGGCCACCCTGCGTTCCTCTTGCCACCTGGGGCAGGCAGGAGTATTTGCGGGGTGGTGGCCACCGCAGTTGCGGCAGTGGGCCGCGTTGGGGCAGCTGTCACCCTGCTCGTGAGACCTCCCACAATGACGGCAGCTGGATGGCGAGTCGCAGGAGGCAGCCACGTGCCCAAAGCGGCCACACTGCTGGCACTGCAGTGGACGCGGTCTGGACGGCCGCACCCTGAACCGGAGCTTGTAGAGGCTCACATGCTCAGGGGGGACCGGCCCCGCGAACCGGATGGTGATGGTGTCGGCCTCCCTGGTAGCAGCCAGCACTGGGACTCCCGACTCGATGGCCCCCAGCAGGTCCGCGTCTGCGGGGATGCCGTCGGCGCCGTGGACAAAACCAGTGCTCCTGCCTCGCTCGGCAGGCTGCCGGGCAGTCACCGGTATTCCCCGGAGCTCCGTGGTGGCCAGCAGCTCCTCCAAGCACCTCTGGGTGGTGGCGTCGGCGGCCACGATGTTGCGACTGTGATTGACTCTCACAGCGGCAACACCTGGCCGCGCTGAGAGCACCGCCGCAAGAGAGAGGCGTGGTGCTCCTCTGAAGGTGCCACCCACCACAGATGGGCGGAAGAGGGCCGTGCCAATGACGGCGGGGTCCACCGGGATGGCAGCACTCACTGGTGCCCTTGCGCGGCGGCGATCGGCCTTGGACAGCACCAGCTGGAAGCCCTCAGCTGGTGGTGCATGGGTGGATGGGGCCTCCTGTGCAGCAGCCTTGGCTGTGGGTGTGCCGGAGCCCGCCAGAGTGGGCCTCGGGGCCGGAGGTGCAGCAGGGGGGGAAGCCTGTTTGGGTGCAGAGCTTTTCCCCGCCTTCTTCTGCTTCTTCTTGTTTTTCCCCTCCTGCCTCGGTAGAGTGGGGTGGGGGGGATCCTTTAGGAACCTCGCCGCTGGGCGGGCGAGGCCGTGCTGCGTCGGACCGGCTGGGGCTGTGTCTGCTCGGGGATCGTGCGCGAGCCCCAACGGCACAGACTCGGGCGCGTCACGAGCGTCCGCCGTAGCAGACGACGCAGCAGGGCTCGCGCCAGCCTCGCCGGCAGCCGGAGGAGCGACCGTGTTGATGCGCGCGCCCTCCCTCGGGGAGAGCGCGAAGGAGGCAGCGGACGACTCGCCGGGCGTCCGAGGGGCGGCGCTGGTAGAGCCGGCGCAGGCGGCGGATCGGCGGGGGCACCATCTCTTGCCGCGGGCGGTGACGAGGAGGCGGCTGAGTCCCCCGGGCGCCGGGAGATGGCGTCGCCGTCGTCCCTGCTCTCCGGGCAAGGTGGGGCGGTCGGCGGCGGCAGCTTGCGGCGACCGGTTTGCTCCTCCTCCTCGCTCTCTGCTTCGCGCGTGCGTTTGCGCGAGGAGGAGGAGTCCATGGCCTCCTCGTCGTCCGAAGGGGGCAGCGGGGCGGCGCTGGCCAAGTCTGCAATGGCGGCGACTTGCTCCGCGGGGAGAAGGCTCGCCTGGGGGGAAGGCGCCGCCGGCGCCACGTGTGTCTCGGTGACGGCGGGCGCGGCCGCGGCGGCAGCTGCTTGGGTGGTGGTGGCCTGTTTCTTTATCCACGCGTCCACGATCTCGGCGGCGCGCACCTCTAGTTCGCCTCGCTCACGCGACGCTTGTAGCGCTTGTAGCGTCACGGGCACAAGGGTCGCGAGAGACGCGCTCGCACTTCGACGATGGCCCGCGCGCGGCGGGCGCTCTCCTGGCCTGCGGAAGCCCTCCATGCCGCTCGGCTCTGCAGTCAACACGCGAACCGCGCGGCACAGTACCGACCACGCGATGCGCGCACGAGGCGGCACAGCCGGGGACGCGGCACAGATGTCGGGTTGGGCACGCCACTCGCGGAGCACAACACTGAAGCAAATCCACTCGTCGCACGATGCAATCCCGCAGGGAACACACGAGGTTGCGCGTTGGGACGCGCAAATCGTGCGCGGCTGCAGGTGACGTCGCCGACGATGGTGAGCCACGCGGCTCGTGCAGCACACGCCGGGGCAAAGTGCAGGCACGACCGCACGGGAGAAGAGCTAGGCGCGACTGGCGAGGCGAGGTCGTCGGAGCGAGACGCAACACAACCTCTCTCTTCGACAGTCAGGGCGAACTCTCCCGTGCTCTGCGAGGTGAAGAGGTTTTGCGCGCTATGAGAGCGAGAGAGAGACGCATTCACGGAGGGGGTCACCTAGAACGCGGTGTCGGTGTTGCAAGCTGAGCTTTGCAACGCGCAGTGACGGCCGTAAGTCCGAAGTGCGCGAAACAAACTATCATCATCATGAGTAAGAAGATGAAAAGTTCGCGCGCACTTCCGGGAAATGCTGGGCTACGATCGCCCAGCTTCGCTGTTTCAAGTGCTGCTCATTTGCTAAGCTTTAAGTATTATAGTGATGCAACGGATAAAACAAATAAGCGCTGTAGCCTCGAATAATTCTCGGAGTCGCGGATGACGGTGGTTCACCCTTCAGCAATGCGAATAACGTAGGCGCACTTAATTGTGCGTTTGAGCTCGACTCTCCCGCTGGGAGTGCGGCAGACTGCCGCACTCCCAGCGGGAAAGTCGAAAGAGCCTTTTCGAGGGAGCCGCACTGCGGCTCTCTCGAGAAGGACGCGCGGCGTTTGTTTAGCATTTCAGCAGTTTTCACGGGCGCGCAGCGGTGTAATACTCTGAAGACACGATAGTCATCGGGCATTGCATACGCCGCGCTTCTTACTCTAAAATGCCCAAACCTGGCGAGGGGACCTTTACCGAGACGAAGCCACCGCAGTGGCGGCAAGTGCAAAATGATTAATTTCCTTATCTCTACACAGTTAAACTATATAACCTACCACGATGTCCCCCATACTGCCCCTCATGTGGAGCAATGTCCACGGTATATTATTGCACCTAGGAATGCCCACACCCTCCGGGCTACACATCCCCCCCCCCCCCCCCCCCAATTTCTTCACGATCAACGTCCTACTGCGAGACAGCGCTGACCAGCTCAGACCCGCCGATGCAGCAATGGCTTATTATTGCGATAGCAATTATATGGACACTCAAAAGCAGATTTCTGCCGTCGGCGTCGCCGTCGCCGTGAGGTTCCGTATGACGTCATTTAGAGATGAAATCGTCGCCGAACGCTGTATGTGCGAGTGAAAGGGCGCGAGGGGCGCGTCTTTCACGGGGAGTGAACGCACGGCGGAGAACAAACGCGCGTTCTGCGCCGTGCTCGCTTAAGGGCTGCAGAAGTAGGCGTCTCTTTTCTCCTTTACAATCACCATATATGTAGAGCAAACGCGCCTTCTTCCGACGCGCGAGAGGCCATGGGGGAGGGGGAGGGGGAGGGAAGGGAGGCGACGTTTAGCTGCGGCACTAAGTGCCTATTTATATCAGAGGCTCCGGCAACAGACACCAACGCCGCACGCATTTTGAGCGAACGCGGGCAAAACGCCGATGGCGTCGACAACAGTTCTGCGTGTTGCCGATGCTGCTGCATGTACAAGTTTATACAGCTGATAAAGCTAATATAATTACTCCGTACAGCTCTCTACAAGTTTGCTATCGCAATTGATGCTTCGCCTTTCAGGTGAAACTGCCACAACTTTTCAGAGGGCGGGCTTACTGGCATGGAAGAGGTTTTTAAATACGAAGCATTTCTTGGCGAACATTTACTACTTTGACAGTATCTATCTATCTATCTATCTATCTATCTATCTATCTATCTATCTATCTATCTATCTATCTATCTATCTATCTATCTAGCCGCCTACGCCTTTGGGCTCTCATGGTCGTTTCGTCAACTTGGTATGTACCAATATTGGCATACTATGACAGGAGTATATGACGAACATAAATGATATGTCATGACATGCGTGTCATGTAGGTCATGAAACAGCCGCCTACGTCTTGGTGCTCTCATGGTCCTTTCGTTAACTTGGTAGGTACCAAATTTCACATATAATGACAGGAGTATATGAATAACATAAGTGATAGGTCATTACATAAATATCAAGACATGCGTGTCATGTAGGTCATGACAATGATCCAATGAAAAAGATTAACAATCAAATACCACTGAAATGAGTTTGGACGTGGGTACTAAGTAAAGGAAACACTAAAGGATGCGGGTAGAATCATAACCATGAAAATGACTCACCAAAAAAGACTGGGTTCCGACGTGGGCGCTAAGTGAAGGAAACGCTAAAGGATTGCAGTAGAAGTCATAGTTATGACCATGACTCAGCAAAAATCAGAATGACTCAGCGAGAAAAGATTAACACTAAAAAACCAATGGAATGGGTTCGGATGTGGTAGTAAGTGAAGGAAAAGGCTAAAAAAGGCTGAAGGTCAAAGTCATAGTCATAAGCATGACTAAGACATTCGCCTTAATTATGTGTAGCTAAAGGGACTCCTGATGTCTCATGATATGAATGTCATGACATGCGTGTCATGTAGGTCATGAAAGAGCCACCTACGTCTTGGTGCGCTCATGGTCGTTTCGTTAACTTGGTAGGCTTCCCGCACACTGCTTCCCACAACATCGATTCCCACAGGGCGTGGGACCTGCCGGCTTTTTTAACAGCGAAGCTGTTCTAGCTAACCGTAAAAAGTGGCGCCTGCTGTCGCAAAACCTCGCTTAGCTATGAAGTCACTGCGTTGCCTAGCAACTACCGTAAAAACCGGAATATAGGTCGAACTTTTTTTTCGAAAAACCGTTGCGAAAAGTCAACTCTCGTCTTATATACCGGACATTGGCGGAAAAACTATGGAAGTCTTACAACAATGGACAGATGCAGTAAACAGCCGCCTTCGCCATCGCATTCAGGCTGCCTTTTCACATTTTGTTTCAAAATGAGCGGAAGCCGACGGCAATTCACTGTCGCCTTCAAGAAAAAGGTGATTGAGTACGCGGAAGCCCACGGCAACCTGCCAGGTTGCCATGGGCTTCGTATCGTGCGACCATCGACCCGCGCGCTCGTCAGCACCTTATCATCACGGCACGGAGCAGCATTTAAATAAATACTGTCACCATTGTGCAACCGGCTGAGTCGCGTTTGTTTCAAGGTAAGGGTGTCTTTCGGTACTTTTGCCATTGAAAAGGATTTTTTTTTTCATTTCTAGATTAATAAGTCGGGGGGTCGACCTATATTCCGGTTCGACCTATAGTCCGGTTTTTACGGTACCTCGCGGAGCGGCGTGTGCCTCGCCTCCTGTCCGTGCCGTGCACATGTCACCTTGACATGGGACTTTAAGGGGAGGGAAGGAGAGCATGCGCGCGGCATGCACAATGCTCGGGAAAGGGAAAGAGAAAATGAGAGCGAGATACAGAGTGAGTGAGTGAGTGAGTGAACTTTATTGTGTCCACAATAGACGCGAGTAATCTCGACGTCACCTGGCTAGGCCCACTCGGGGACCATCAGGTCAAACCTGATGGCCCTCTCGCGGGCCCTCTGGACTGCCAGGATTTGAGAGGTCTGATCCTGGGCCTTAATAAGCATCATCATTTCCTCTTGGGTGAAAGGGGAACCGGCAAATGCGCAGCCCCACAGGACATGCTCGAAGTCCGCATAACCACCACACAGGGGGCAGTCCGGGCTTGGGAACCGTTCGGGGTACATTGTGTGCAGTGCTGCAGGGCTTGGGTAAGTGCTGGTTTGTAGAAGTCTGAGAGTCACTGCCTGGGCCCTGCACAGTGAGGAGTGCGGCAGAGGCAGAAGTCTTCTTGATAAGTAATTGTGTTTGCATATCTCGTTGTATGAGCACAGAGGCTCGGGTCGCCCTAGAGAGGACGCATTACCCGGCGCACGGTCAGTCAAACCTCGTGCAGCCGAGTGTGCCTCCTCGTTGGGGTTGAGCAAGGCACCTTCAATGTTTCCAAGGTGCGCAGGGAACCAGGCCAATGAGTGATCTTTGAGGTCTTTGGCGTTTTGGATGATACGTAGGGCCTGGGGAGCCACCATTCCCATCTGGAAGGCCCTGATAGCGGTCTTGGAGTCTGAATAAATTGTGTCATGTATATCGTCCGTCAATGCAAGAGCGATAGCAACCTGTTCTGCAACGCTGGAACTAGAAGTGCGGATGGTAGCACAGCTGATGATTTTCGAATCACAGTTGATGACCACTGAGGAGAAGGCTTGTTCTTGAGCGTACGAAGCAGCGTCTACGAAGCATGTTCGATCCTTGTCCAAGCGGGCACTGGCGAGCAAAGCTTTACCCCTGGCTCGTCTTCGTCCTTCGTTGTAGGTCGGATGCATATTGCGTGGCATCCGGTGTATGGAAATCTTGGATCTTATGTCGTTGGGCAGCTTCACAGCGTCGGGACCAACGACCGTGGGGTTACGTCCCAGCATGCCAAGTATGGCTCGGCCCACTGGGGTGCCAGACAGTCTGACAAATTGAGAAAACTCTTGGGCTTCAACAATTTCTTCGAACGTGTTGTGGATGCCCAACTTGAGGAGGTCTTCTGTGTGCGTTCGGACGGGAAGGCCAAGGGCAAGCTTGAATACTCTTCTGATTAGGGCATTGATCTTGTTGCGCTCCGACACCAGCCAGTTGTGCATAGCCGCCGAATAAGCGAGGTGACATAGCACAAATGCGTGGATAATCCGGATCAGATTGTCCTCCCTGATTCCGCGGTACCTGTTGGCGATTCTTCGGATCAGTCCGAGGGCGCTTTCGGTCTTGGAACAAATGCGTTTGACAGCGGCTCCATTGGCCCCGTTAGACTCGATAAACATTCCTAGGATCCTGATAGTGTCCACCCGCGGAACTGGGGAGCCGTTACCAGTGAATAACGTAATGTGGCTCTCCGTTGCTGGCTTCCAGGACCGGTGAGAACCACCTCTGGGCCTCTTCTTGTAGAGTAAGAGCTCGGATTTGGTGGGCGAGCACCTTAGCCCAGTGGGGATGAGATACCGCTCCGTCACATCGATGGCCTCTTGCAAAGCACCCTCGATCTGACCCTCACATCCGCTGGGACACCAGATGGTGATGTCGTCCGCGTAGATCGTGTGGTTAATGTTAGGGATCTTGTTCAAGGCCTTCGACAGGTTGATCATGGAGATGTTGAACAGCGTCGGAGAGATCACCGCTCCTTGAGGTGTTCCCTTTGGCCCAAGCTGAATTTCGTGGGTTAAAAACTCGTCAATCCTCAGTCTAGTGGACCTCGAGGAAAGGAAGGAGCGCACGAAATTGTACGCCCGCTTGCCGACGTCAAGCTCTGTCAGGCTCTTGAGAATAAAGGCGTGCGATATGTTGTCAAAGACCTTTTCTAAATCCAAGCCGAGAATTGCCTTAGTGTCCGCGGAGGTGGAGTCAATGATCTGATGCTTGATCAGCCTCATGGCGTCCTGAGTCGAGAGCCCCGACCGAAAGCCAATCATGTTGTTAGTATAGCATTCGTTAGACTCGAGGTGGTCAGTGAGGCGGTTAAGCATGACGTGCTCGGCCATCTTCCCTACACATGACGTCAGGGAGATGGGCCTTAGATTGTCGATGCTCGGCGCCTTGCCTGGCTTGGGTATGAGGACTGTGTAGGCTGCTTTCCAGCTCTTGGGAATGTGGCCGCTGCGCCAGATTTCATTCATCCTGTCTGTAAGAAACTCGATTGAGTCGTCGTCGAGATGCTTCAGCATTTTGTTGGTTACCCCGTCGGGCCCAGGGGCAGATCTGCCGTTGAGGGATGCGAGAACCCGCTTGACCTCAGCCACGGTAAAATCCTCGTCCATCGATGGCGCGTCGCGCCCTTCGTACTCGGGAAATTGGGGGGGCATTGGATCGTCCGTGGCCGCCAGGTACTTGTCTATGAGCTGCTCCGTGACCGCCTCATCTGGAGTCGAGTCGGTGGCCAAATGGACAGCTTTCACCAAAGCTCTCTTCTGATTGGACTTGGTGTTGCCATCGTGCAGTAGGTGCCTGAGGAGTCGCCAGCTTTTACCCGTCTTGAGGTGGCCCTCCATCGAGTCGCACAGCTCGTCCCATTGCTGCTTGCATAGCACCTTGCAATGAGCCTCTATCGTACTGTTGATTTCGGAAATTTTCTTGCGTAGTCTTCTGTTATGGCGCTGAGTCTTCCATCGCGCGAGCAGTGCCTGCTTGGCTTCCAACAGATGCGCGAGCCTACTGTCCATCCTGTCCACCTCCAGATCGGTTGTCACCTCCTTGGCGGCTCTAGCCACATCCTCTTTTATCCCGTCGCACCAAGAGTCTAGGTCCGTATCCTGGGTGAAGACGCGCTCGGAGCGGTTGGCTCGGAACAAGTCCCAGTCAGTGAACTTAAAGGTCCTCGTCTTGTTACGGGCAACCTTGATGACCACTTCAATGATGCAATGATCGCTACCGAGGTCCATGGCTGTGTTGGTCCATTTGACGTTTTCCAGGTTCTTGACAAAGGTGAGATCCGGAGTCGTATCTCGGCACACCGAGTTCCCTCTCCTTGTCGGAAAGTCTTTATCGGTTACCAGCGTAAGATCTTCCTCCGTTGCCGTATGCCATATGTCTCTACCCTTCTTCGTATTGGTGCGATAGCCCCACGCCTGATGCTGGGCATTGAAATCCCCCATGACAACTAGAGGTTGACAGCCGGCAAAATGAACAGCCTTCTTAAGAATACCACCAACCCTGGCTCTGTGAACACTAGGTCTGCAGTAAACATTGAGTATGAAGATACTATTTCTTCTTAAGCGCTTCTTAGGGGGGTTGACAAGGAGTTCGGTCATGACGTACTCGACCCCATTGTCCGCAGGACCGAGGTCTCGCTGAATGCACGTGAACTTTTTACTGACCAGAGTAGCGACCCCCCTTCCCCCTTCAGTGGAAGCCACCGTTACGAAACCGGGGAGCTTGATGGGTGATGATGTGATCGTTTCTTGCAAGGCGATTATTTGGGGTTTGTCCTTTACGCTTTTTAGGTATTGCCGCAGGGTCGCCCGTTTGCTGACAAACCCTGCGCAATGCCACTGCCACATTGTTATGACGTTAGTTCCGTTATCCATGATTGGGCTTGGGGATGGATTGCGAAAGTGCCGCCTCCAGGATGGCACCCTTCGTCGGTGGGGCAATAACGCTGTGCAAGGTGGTGCGACAGGTGGTGCGACAGCTGCATACTCCGCTGGGGGCGCCACGGTAGTTCCGCGGTATGAAAATGAAGGAGCGTGCGCGCCTCATTTTCTCTCCTGTGCAGCGCCGCGATGAGCGCTCGGGCCGCTGACGCGAAACCATCTCCCGCTCAAGCTAACCATCTCCCCGCTGCTTCGCATCCACACATGGTTCCCTTTAGCGGGAGATGGAGTAATTTTTTTTAATGCGAAGCATTTTCTTGGCGAACATTTGCCACTTTGACAGTATCTATCTATCTATAGGGAGGGAGGGAGGCGGGGCGACGCTGCGCTCCGGCACCAAAGGCCTATCTTGCAACCGGGCGCAAGGGGAACTTCCCACTCAATCTCCCACGCGCAAGCAAGGAAGCGGGACGGAAGCGCCGGAGGGAGCGGGGGGGGGGGGGGGGGGCGCACGTCTACTCTGCCAACAACCGCGCTCGTCGCTCGCCGGCCGCACTGTCTCTTATCTCCACACGGCTCTGACCTTTTCTATGCGCTGTGCATTCGCCACTCAGTTTCCGTTGAAGCGATAGACCGCACGTACCTTCGCGCCCGCTGCGACGTATATGCGCTTGCTGCCAGTGTTTTGACAGTCGTTGTCTGCGGTCATTCAGTGTGATCTATTTATGTTTGCTTGTGCGCGCTCACACCACGCTTGTTCATTCAGTTAGTAATAGTCGGGCCACATTTTCCAACGCACGCTACACATGCAATGCTGCCCGGATCGGCAGTGCAGCGCTACAGGTGTGTCCCTTCGCACGCGCTGCCCACGGTAAGCGCTTCTCATCAACACCACCGTTTCACACGCGCCTTCTCGTGGTCATCGAGTCTCTCTTCATGTCGGTCTACTTACGCCGCAGCACACCTGCTTACTTAACCAGCTCATGTTTACTACAATTCATATTGCTACCAAAGCCGCTCACCTTACTTCGTATGACATTGCTGTGTTGCTATCGCATTCATTGCTTCGCCCTTACGGCGAAACTGTGACACTTTTGGACACATAACCAGTGGTCCAATCCCGTTGTGGGGCGATGACTAAAAATGTTCGTATACCCAGCGTCACATGCCCTGTTTCACATACCCATTTGGACCACCAGGGGGACCTCCTAACTCAAAGGGCCTAATTATCAAGGGACATTAAAAGGGTCTAAAGTGCGCATGTCACGGAGCGGCATAGTTTCTAGCCATCGACACGCCAATTAACGGCCGCCGAAAACGGCGTGGTCTCACGGTGCGACATATAGTTTCGAGATAGTGACACGCCGATTAACGGGCGTCAAGAACGTCGGGGTCTCACGATGCGGCATATAGTTTCGAGATAGCGATACGCCAATTAACGGGCGTCAAAAACGTCGTGGTCCCACGGTGCGGCATATAGTTTCGAGATAGCGACACGGCTATTAGAGGACCCAAATATGTGCGTGTGCGTCCGTGTGGTGCAGTGCGGGGGCGCGATCTTCCACAGCGAGTCTTGGCCACGCCCCCCTGATTAAAAGGGGCGCGGCCAAGACTTTTCGGAGGAAACATGAAATAATTAGGTGAACTCGGCATACCTGCAGTTCCCTGACATAGGGAACGAGGGAAAGGAGACGCTATTTAAGCGCAAGTTTTAGGCCCTGCTAATCAGTCTAGAAGCTCAACCTATGAGCTGCTGAGAAGTCGTCGGGGGGCTAGTGCCGTCCAGTATCGCCTGAGACGCCTAGCCGCGTCGGAACTCCGAGTAACTAGTTGACGTACGAGACAACAAACCAACGTCTGCAACGAAGCTCACGGTGGTTCACCTCAAGTTAGCTCAACCTGCTTGAGGGAAGTCGTCAGATCTATAGACTCCCGGGAAGTCCTGCCCAGCAATCGCATCCTCCTCAGCAAGATCTGCTCGCCTACATTCTTCGGGAAAGCTCTGCGCGCCGACTTCACAGTTTATGGACTTGCTGCTGCTGCCCGGCCACGCATATGACATCGTTGTTTTCTTTTGAATTTTGTTTTAGTAAACTACTGTGAAGTGTATTCTTGTATATTTGATCCCCGCCCTGTTTCATGTTTATACCCACTGCCCGCACAGGTAGATACCTTGTCAGGTTTTTTAGGCCTAACTTGCGCTTCCCGCTGCTTACAACTCCCACACCACCGCGTGCGTCCACTCACAGACTCCGGACACACACTGGAGGGATGTCATCACAGCCCGTGTCTTTCGCCACCATGCCCAAGGTGCGCCACATTCTCTCCCCCCCCCCTCCCCCCCTGAATTAACGTCCGCGGCTGCCACTACGTCCAGGGCCACCACATACTCTCCTCTCTATGAATGAGTGTCCCACAAATTTCAAACATTGTCCGTGCCTACGTGCTACGTGTAAGTGCTTGCGTTTGCATAATATCTTGAATATTTTTAGTGCTACGAAAAGGAGTCGTAGCAAAACGGCGGCGTCTTCGCGGTTGCTGCTTTTTTCGCCCACCTTTTCCTCTAGAGTTAGTATACTAACGTTATGGGTGGCTGCTGCGGAAAGGCATCAGCAGCATTTTGCGCTATACCAATGTCGCCATCTTTATGTTGTATTCACATGACATCACCATCACGCCGTGAGTAACGCTGACAACCACGGCAGCTCCATCCGCGCCAGCGTTTCGGGTGGTCTATCATGGTCTTGGCCACTCGAAGCAGCTTGAGTTGTGTCCGTGTCGACGTGTGCCGTGCGCTGTTTGTGGTTTGGTCGGCTGATGCCCGTTACAACACAAATTCGAGGAGTATAATAACCATCTCCGCAAGAGCCTTTACGCTATGTTCGTGTCGATTGCCTGCAAATCTCGAAGGCCATGTTTCGTCACTTGAGCTGGTGGCGATTGGGTCGACGTCAAAATGCGCAGCGTATACGACGTCATCGCTGCTTCTGCTGCTCAAAATCGTGCGAAGCTGGCGGCGTCGAATACATGGCACCCGATATCTGGAGCAAATACGGCCACAAACGGCTGCTACGCTCCGACCTCACGTGGTGCTGTGGCTGATTTCGTAGTAGACGATGGCTTGGTTCAATGACGTCACACATGGCATGGCAATATGGCGGTCAGGGGCGTAGCCAGGGGGGGGGGGGTTCAAACCCACCCCAAAATCCCCCCCCCCACTTAACCACCCTTTGTTCACGTCGCTTCGCGCTGACATAATTCATGAAACCGGTGCTACTATCACAATTTCATTCCTGGGCGCTTCCGTTTGGGTTGGCAATTTACAGCGAATCATTTCTGCATATGGAAAAAAACTGTCACGGTGTTTGTCAAGGCTTTAACGATCTCTGAGGATTTCGGCGAGAATGTGGCGGCCGCATTCTGAAGCAACAAATGCGGCAGCCACATTTTAGATGAAGGCGAAAATGCTCGAGGCCCGTTTACTTAAATTTAGGTGCACGTTAAAGACCCCAGGTGGTCGAAATTTCCGTATACATTTCCGCCGCTTCCCTTCAGGTGCCGGTTAGGCCGCGCTCGCGCAGGATCTTAGGCTACGTTCACACTTGGTCTCGGAGCTGTCGGAAGCGGCAAAATCTTGCAAAAATCCACCCGCTATAGGCGGCAAAACAGGCAGAAAAACAAGCGGCGAGCCAAATCGGTCTCGGACCGATTTTTTCGTTATGGCGAAGCGGAAACGCGGCGGAAAGTCGTTCTGCTCGACCGGAAGCTACACTAGCATGTAAACAACCGGTCGTAAAATTGAACATGGCACCAAAAGTGTAGGCTGCAATGCTGATCGACGCGATCAAGAACCACCCCTTGCTCGACGACAAGAGTGGTACTAAAACGTACTGTCAGCAATACTCGCGATAGTATTCAACGTCGCGCGACCGGAGGTGCGGCAACTAAGCCTTGGCGTGACCCAACTTCTCACGCTTTTGCAAAGCCAGGCGAACCCACCACCACCGTTTCCAAGGTGTCCGCGTCTTCCGTTTATTCATTGTCCATTTCTAGAAAACAAGTAGGTAGAAGTATAAAAGCCATTTCTTCTTCCACTTCCACGGCAGACAATAGTTGGGCAGATTCCTCGTTGCCGCTCCATAATTCGTGCACGTGCACGGTATGTTGCAGAAGTCGCGGGGTGCTTTTCTCGTCGCGACGATAGATTGGGAGCGTAGGTCTCACGTAGGACGCGCAGGCTTTGGCGAGCCCCAACACAAGGGCCAGCCCGGCTTTTAGCTTTGTTGTTCCCGTTGCCGCTTTGGTGTCCTGGAGGCGCCGACAATAATACGAAATGATGAAATGTTATTACAACTTGTAAATAAAAGCTATTAAAGAAATATAATCACGCCTAGGCACCAACCTGTGACTCAGCGCTACCGCGCCCGTGTGAGGAGAATTACGGAGCGCCAACGAGGAATTTACCGAAGGTCGCAAATGACACGCGAAGTTGCACAAAATGATCACTTTTGATGACGGGTGGGTCAATGAATGAACATACCGCTCGAAATAATGTGATAATGAGCGCCACCACGCCGACCAACGCACGCAGACTAGATGGATGTGGACGAAAGCGGCAGCGGCGGTAGCAAAACAAATGTGAACAACTTGGACATGCGCGGAAAAGATTTTCCGGCCGCTTTGGCCTTTCCGCCCGCTTGCCGCTTCCCAAGTGTGAACGTAGCCAGTCTGCGCGCGAAACGTCTCTTGTATGCGATTGCGCCTATACGGAAGGCTGGTTGTTACTGTTGTGTTGTTGAATCCCAAACCAGCAATTGCGCAAGGCTGGTAGTTGCTGTTGTGTTGTGGAATCCCAAACCAGCAATGTACACACGAAGGGGTTGATGCCAGCAGTGAAATTCCACCGACTCGCAACAGAATGAACGAAACAGACAGCCGACAAGCATGGATTACTGCTGTGCGCAGTACAGTGTAAGTAAACTCTTGTTGCAGGCGCTGACAGTTCTCGTCGGAGTTCACGCGTCCTGAGAAATTGATTATGTGCACTATGCACTGAACAAGACCGGAGTTCATTCCTGCATCACTAGTAGAGCACTGCACGGGCCGACTTTTTCAGCCCGGGCCCGGCCCTGGCCCGTTTTTACGTTGGGCGGCCCGCCCGAGCCCGATCAAAACTTTTATGGCGAGACCCGGGCCCGGCCCGGGCCCGGAAATAATCTACGTTACCCGCCCGGCCCGGCCCGCCACCCCTTTACCTTAGGCCCGAGCCCGGCCTGAGCCCGACTCGAAACCGGCCCGAACCCGGCCCGAGACCGAAAAATAATGTTTTTCAGAGTTGAGACGCACGAGAATAACTCGCTGCACGTTACATGCACACCACCAGAAAGCCCGAGCCCGGCCCAGACCCACGTCAAAAAACCCGAGCCCGGCCCGGGCCCGGGTCAAAAAGCACACGCCGTGCCCGGCCCGAGCCCGGCCCGAGCCCGGCCCGAGCCCGTGAAAAAACTGTTCTACCCGGCCCGGCCCACGGGCCAGGCCGGGCCCGAGCTTTCGGGTAAGCCCGAGCCCGTGCAGTGCTCTAATCACTAGTACACCAATCAGTCGAGATCCTGTGAGGTACAAGGCCGCTTCATGTTTGCACCGGCGTAAGTGAAGCAGAAATGCATAGAGTTTCATATTATTTAGAAACTGTATGCAGAAATGAGTTGCACGCACTACTTAAAATGCGTAAACATGCGATATCTATGCTGTGCGGTGAAATATTCTGTACAATTCTGAATCTGTTGACGTAAAAGCAAATGACGGCTGCACACGCGCACACAGCGGAAGACACAGCGGCCCATGCACTTGCCGCAGGAAATGCAACCCTCTCGTATGAGGGAGCAGGGCGACGAAAGCTTCGAAAAAAAAAAGCCTTCCCCGTTTATGCGCGTACTTAAGTTTTCTAGCGCAAAGACGCAGCGAACAAGTTATTGCTATGGGAGTATGTATAGCCTGGTCACGCATGCATTTTCACGTGTATAGCCGACCTTGACTTGTGAAACGCACTTCGCCCCGACGAGAACGACGCCACCTACGCTTAACGAAGATTAACAATTAATGATGGCTTCTCCGATCGGGCGGGTCGTCTCAATGATGCGTTTTCGAAGACTGGTCCATTCAGAGGCGCGATGAGAGACCGTTGCTCCAAACGCCCACTGTACCTGTCGTGCTTACTGTATTTTACTGAGCTTGCTTTACTTTTAAATTTACTTAATTCTTCACAAGCACACGCGAGGGGGTGGGAGGGGGGGGGGTCCCATGTCTTGGATATACATGTATAGAGTCTGCTTAAACTACCGATATTTATTATCGATCACGCCACGTAGAGGAAAGCAGGCTACGCCCCTGATGGCGGTCGGTGCCGGAGAGCGGGGATTAGAGCCGGCGAGTTCTAGCTCATATTTTGGATAGAAATGTGCTTCTACTGCCCAGTTGTTACACGTGTATAGCCATAATAGATACACTTTCTCGCGGAAAACCGCAAATTGTTGGGTGACCGTGTCATGCCCCCTTTAAAATCAATTAGTACTAAGGCTGCGTCTGGGGGACCCAGTGTATTCGTCTGTGCTATACAGATCTATAGGGCTTGCAAAAAGTAGTGCTTACCCTTTATTTGTTGCGACAGCAACTACAGGGACACTGCAGGGGAATTTGCGCCGTCGGCGTCAGCGTCGTCGTTGCCGTAACCGTGAGGTTCCATATAAAGTCCAAGTGCGATAAACTCCTATCATGCCCTGCAGTGCCGTATGCTTTAGCTGCGACGGAAAGCGTGCGAGGATGAAACGAGGAGCATGGTGACCTGATGCGCGCCGTCTTGCTACTTGCCGAGTGTTGCGCACGCCGCGTGAGTGGGTTTTAGGGCGGAGGGAATGAGGGCTGGTGGGCATGCGTCTCCTCTTTTAGCTCGGCCGTTGCTGCGCACGATGCGGTTTCTCTTTTTCTTTACCTCCTATTCCCCTCTCGCCTACGACGCTGCGCCGTGCTCCCTGATGGGCTGCAGAATTAGGCGTCTCTTCCTTATGTATAATAAACACCAGTAGTACGATGCGGCTGAGCGCGGCTCCGCACGCCCTATCCTGGAGGCAATCTGCGGTGGGTGGAAAGCCTAGGCAGCCTAGGCAAGCCGAGATGGCAGGTGCGTTATGTTCACGCAGGCCTAGTTTTCGAGGTCGTGTAACTGAAGTTTAGGATATTGGTTGAAGCGAGAGGTAGCACGAAGCATGCGTTCAGCGCTGCTGCCACTCTCGAACCTGCCATCGTTGTAACAGCGAGTATGCACGGTCATCGAGGGAGACATGTTCATGTTTTTCTCCTGTTTGTGCGTGCCATCATTCTTGTTATATTATTAGTGAACGAACGCTTATTTCAATTTATACGGCTGATAGAACTACGACCCTTAGTCCGTGCAGTTATCAAATATTTTGATATCGCAAAGAATTCTTGGCCTTTCGGGCGAAACTGCGACTTTATTGCGAGATCTGCAAATTCACGACCTCTATACTTTAAGCAGGAATTCGATCGTTATTGACATTTTATACGCCAAGCCAGCATCCAACTTTACAACGATCGAACAAAGCTGGTTTTCTAGAAGGATCATGAGCCATATTTACGAAGCTTTCTGTTCGCGAGTGCTCTTCGCAATTGGTAGTCTGTTTTCGCTAATGATATGGTCAGCATCGTCATTGGATAAAATTTTCCTTACTACCAATTCTAGCGTAGGATACTTTTAACACGGGCCCTGATGCCTTGTCGACTCCGAGTTCATAGTGCGCGCCCTATTGTGTCACCTCTTGTAGACCTTCAAGTTGGCTTTCCTGTACAAACGGCTTGAGCAGAAAAATGGCGCGTCAGAAAAATGTGCAAGGCTGCCATCGTCTAGTCGTCTTCTACCATCAGGCAACGCCACGGTTACCAGCGAAGGCGGTTTTGGACAAGACTATTGTCAGCCTATCAGAGTGGAAAGTTTCGTTCATTCCATCTAACACGCAGCGAGTTGATGTAACCCGGTGTCTCAATGAATGAGTCCCGCAAGTTCATCAGCATCCTCAAAAGCATAGACTTTAGGCACGGCTCCTAAGTCTGCCGCTCGTTAAAGGAGGCCAGTGGCATAACGTCGCCCATGCTTGCATGCAGGTCCACCGCCATAAATCGAGTTTATTTCTGCATAGAGAATATAACACCATAGGGAGAGCGAGAGAGACAGAAGAGAGAAAAAGTTGTCGCAGTTTCACCTGAAAGGCGAAGCATCAATTGCGATAGCAAATTTGTAGAGAGCTATACGGAGTAATGATATTAGCTTTATCAGCTGTATAAACTTGGACATGCAGCAGCACCGGCAACACGCAGAACTGTTGTCGACGCCGTCGGCGTTTTGCCCGCGTTCGCTCAAAATGCGTGCGGCGTTGGTGACTGTTGCCGGAGCCTCTGATATAAATAGGCACTTGGTGCCGCAGCTAAACGTCGCCTCCCTTCCGTCCCTCCCTCCCCCCCCCCCCCCCCCCCCCCCCCACGGCCTCTCGCGCGTCGGAAGAAGGCGCGTTTGCTCTACATATATGGTGATTGTAAAGGAGGAAAGAGACGCCTACTTCTGCAGCCCTTAAGGGAGCACGGCGCAGAACGCGCGTTTGTTCTCCACCGTGCGTTCACTCCCCGAGAAAGCGCGCGCCCCTCGCGCCCTTTCACTCGCACATACAGCGTTCGGCGCTCGGCGACGATTTCATCTCCATTGACGTCATACGGAACCTCACGGCGACGCCGACGCCGACGGCAGAAATCTGCTTTTGAGTGTCCATATAATTGCTATCGCAATAAAATGCAGCGAGTTTGTAGAAGAGACAGGTGACAGTCTGCCGCACCACGCTAAGCGTACGAGAGGTGATGACAACGACGAAGTAGATGTTGATTGCTTCAACAATGGCATTAGCTAACTGTGGCGGATAGGGTAGATCAGACGAAAAACAAAAACGTGGGAGAGAATGCGTGAGAGATACACGCAGGCACGCAATCGTCTGAGTGATACATTCTTTGTGTATACAGTGCAGTGAACCAAAAAACAATTTACCACTTTCCGTTTGCTTGTCGGCGATTTTGCTCTCACGGTCCCAATTAGGCGAGCTTGAATTCAGCATGGATATTTCCGTCTTGGTTTTCTTAGGGGCGTATACACGTTGGGGTATAGCAACCTGAATGTGTGCATTGCGAAGAAGCACTTTATTCTTGACTCACACTGTCTGCCCCCTCCCTCCCCGAAAAGTAATCATTTGTGACATTTTCAAATAATGTTTCCATTTTATGATGGCTGTCCCACTTCGAACATCGCCCAATGACATGCCTTTTCCCAGTAAACGAGTATTAAGTGCGAAACACTTTATGGGCCCGGGCTGTCGGCGTCTAATATGATGTCATGTCGTCGTGGTCACGCACAAAAACAAGATCTGCCGAAAACTCGCGTCTCGTTAACTTGGTATATACCAAAATTGTCATGGAAAGGTACCAATGTATGACTAACGTGACTGATATGTCATGACATCCATAACATTGCATGCTTGTTAGTTACGTCACGATTAACGATAATAAAATCACGTGTGGCGCATACCCGCATTAGATATGCGTGTATGCGGATATCCGAAACGCCAGTCTGGTACCCGCGCAGCGCAAGAGAGGGTGCCACCACCCCACAAGCGCTCGATTCCTCCTCACTTGTGCAAGAATAGCACAAGAATGACTTAAGGGAAACACCGGCGCATCCCTGCTTTGCACTTCCCCAGGTTACACGTTAGTGGAGCTGCATTACCGCTGGATTTGAACTACACAAGCGCATAATTTGAATCCAGCGCCTAATGTAACTCCAATCCAGCTCAAATCCTGCACTTGTGTAGTTCAAACCAACGGCGAGTTAACATAAGGGAAACACCGGCGCATCACTGCTTCGCACTTCCCCAGGTTTCACGTTAGTGGAGCTGCATTAGCGCTGGATTTGAACTACACAAGCGCAGAACTTGAGCGGGACTGGAGCTACATTAAGCGCAAGATTTGAGCAGGGTTTGAACTATACAAGCTCGGGATTTTATATATACATATGGGTGTCCCAGTAAACTTGGACCAAGATTTAAAGAAAAAAATGTGGTTGATCCCTCTTATATAGGAATCGGTATAGAACACGAAAGTGAAACGTGTCTTCACAGAAGTAGTGTAATGTTTATTGCACATTGATATATAATGTCTATTGCTGTTTTGTGGCTAAAGCGCCCTTAGGCGTTGATGCACCCACGCTGACGCCTGGTGGCACGTCTCCTCCATCACGACTACCAACGTCGATGACCATGAGCAACCGTCGTGCATATGGAAGCTGCACTACGCTGCACACGCTAGCACAACGCGAAAGACGAAGCACGTAACTGACACACTAATACAACGCGCAAGACAAAGCACGTAACTGAATCGTCACCGAGTCAAATCAGCGCGTACAGCGCGTCGTAATTGCAGCCTCCGCGATCAACTTCAGAAACATTTTCAGAGCTAATTGCGGAGGCCACGCTCCGCTGTGCTGAGTACGGTGAACGCCACCTAGGTGGCGTTGGTAGTGCTTCTTGATGCCAGCGTCCCTTCGAATGCTGGCATCGAGGCGTCGTAGTGCTGAGACCACCGAAGCGTTCACTGTCGGTGCGCGTTAAGGCCGGAATACATGAAGCGAATAACCGGCGTCCGAGCGAAGAACTTCGTCGGGCGGCGAACGTCCGACGGCCGGCGTCAAGAAATTTGCCGTCCGCAGCCGATCTGCCTGTCCAAACATTTTCGTCGGGTGAACGCCGCCGCCGGAAGCGTCTAGCGCGCAGCGGTGGACGACAGCCAATCAGGAGGCACTAGTTGCGGTCGCAATGCATGCTGGTGTTTCGCGCGCGCGCGCCTTTTCGCGTCGTCTGCAATCGCGTTGGTGTTGCCGTGTCTGCATGTCTCTGCACCGATTGAGTAGTTCCTAGTATGATCTCTCAGGAATCGCGTTGTATTTGTACATCCCATATCCGCTGATCTGCGAGGAAACAGACAAGCAGTGCAAGCTCTCTACAACAACCTTCAACAGAAATCTTCTGATCTCAGAGGCCACATGCTGTCGTCATGCCTATCTCCCGACTTCCCGATAGATGGCGCTGGCATCGGATATTCTCTTCGCTAGGCT